>NC_134786.1:67703477-67715977 GCF_046742065.1 Oratosquilla oratoria
TCAGTACCAAATGATTCTTCTGCCAGAAGCCGAAGAAGCTGTAAGTTGAAGGGTGGAAAGGCAGCTGGCATCTGCAATATCAGTGCGGAGTTGCTGAAAGCCGGAGAAGTCATGATCCGTAGGTTCTATAGGGCGCTGTCTGCTGTCGGGCAATCCATTCCCATTTACTCCGGCTAGAAAGAGGAACTGGTCGTTCCTCTCTGGAAAGGGAAAAGAGACCGACAGGACTGCAACAAGTACCGCGGTATCACGCTGCTCGGTGTGTCAGGTAAGGTGCTCGCCCATCTGTTGCTGATATGTGTTCGTTTACATCTGGTAAAGATGTCAAAGGTCTGGGTAGTCTGAACTCATTGTTGGTAAGTCAAAAGCTTATTGAATTCTGGCACTTCGCGCTCTTGTAGAGCGCTGACGTGAGTTTCAGCATAATTTTCTTGTAGCCTATGTTGATCTTAAGAGGGCGTTTGACTCGTACATCGTGGAGTGCTCTGAGATATTCTGCAGATCTACAGGATCTATGTGAGGATTATAGACTTGATGTTTGGGTCATACTATGGAATAGAGAGTACTGAAAAAAACGGAGGAGTTTCAAGCTTTTTCTTGTTAATTCAGGAGTGAGACAAGCGTGTGTCGTTGCCCCAACACTTGCATGGACTGGGTATAGAACAGAGTTGTCGATCAATGTTCCCATCCTCCTCCTCTCCCCTCTCCCACTACTCTTTCTCCTTCGGCCTTTCCTTACTTCTCCTCCGCTCTTTTGCCCTCTCCTTCTTCTCCTTCCTCCTCCCTCTTACCCCTCTATGTGAATACAAATTAACGTTTTCAAACGTATGTGTCGTAACTATTTTACTCATTGGCTATATTTTTGTGACATGGAACCTGAACTTTAAAGCTATAAACGCCTCCATAAGGGAAATTTGTATATGTCAGTGGTTTATTGAAACTATTATCAAGTTTTGTCGGTTGTGCACGAAAAAAAATAGAAATAAAACCAAAACATCAGAACTAATTGTCGATGTAAAAAGAAAGGGTCTTGGAAATATGCCAGGGTGATAAAACCCAAAGGTATCTTTAGAAGTAATGTAAAACCGTAGATTTTCTATTGTATTTCATCACCAGTAATTGACCAGCATTTCTCTCTGTGTACAAAATATTGCACCGTTACTGAAAACTATTTTTAGGTTCATGGAGTCAGGTGGAACCTCTGGGTCATCTGGTAGGGTGCTGGTGCATATAGAAGTGTTTTTTTTTCTCAAACTGCAGGAATGGTTGGAAAGAGGGCTCGTCTCCTGAAAAAAAGTGTGGAGAAAGATAATGGTATTGGTATTGATTCTCCTGAAAAAAAAAATTAAACCATTGTCTAAGGAAGAGCGTTGGAAGACTCTTGCGAGGGTTGAGTAGTAAGGACATTGAAGTCAAATGTGTAATACATTAGTAATATATTAAAAGAAGCACCACAAGGGCATGTTATTAGTCACAAGAAAATTATCAGTGAGACACGATCTTTCTATGCTTGTAATTTATATCTCAAGGCGTTAGTTACACAAGTGGGAAGACGACCAAAGGCGTACAAGAGATTTGATAGCCTTTAAGTTGTTTGTTGGGTGACTCACCCATTATTTTTGCCACAAGTGGGGCGGAAGGTGGAGTATATTTGTTGAAAGTAGTGAGGTGGAAACATTAAAAAAGTCTAATACTGCATACCGGGCTACTTTGTCGGCTTACTCGTTGCCGGTGACGCCAACATGAAATGACACTCAGGAGAAGGACACGTGTTTGAAACGAAAGGAAAATTGGATTAGTCACGACTGTATTTTATGGATCAATGGATATCGAGAATGGAGAGTTGAGAAACCTTCTCGGGCGTTGCATGAATTAGAAATGATTACATAGGGTCAGGGAGGGAGTTGAGCATAAGGCAATGAGAATTGCAGAGATTGGTGATAAAGACTGATGGAAATTGGATGATCTAAATAATGTGTCTAGGCAGATACTGCTGGATCGTCCACTCCACAGTCATGAAGGAGCTATCTCTGAACGTATTAATGGCAGGGTAATAAGAGAATAAATGGGAAATAAAATATTGTCTGATGATGTTTGAAGGTATTTCCTTTTACGGCAGTGCAGTCAAGGCAAAGCTGAGATGTACAAGATGTAGTAGCAATGGGGTCTGGATAAGTGTTGTGATTGGAAGAACATTCTCAGTTATTTATAGCATCGATAGCAAGTCTGCCCTCCTCGTGCCAAATAGACAAGCACATCAATGATGTCTGACGAAGTATCCACTTTCTGCAAATGAAGTTTTTACTCGGGTACTACGGAAAGCACATGTGCTAAGCTGTAGGGTTGTGAGGCAGAAGGCCAGGCTTGGAATCTGTAATCAATTTTATTTTGAATGAGTTTGGGAGATATTACAAGGGGGCTATTTCTCGGTTCATTTGAGGGGTGATCATTTGAGAAGGAAGGGAATTTATTATGCTTTAGATGAGGAATCTAAGGAAGGTGAGTTTTGAGGACTAGATTTTGAAATCGAATCTGTTTGACAACGGGGAAGAGTGTTGCTTTTACGGCAGTGTCGTCTTTAGAAGAGCATAAATACCAATTCTAAGGTGGAAGAATTAATCTATGATTGGAGCATACATATCAGTTGTTCTTTATACTAACTTTGAGAGGTTTGTGGAGTTGAGACCAGTATGGAAGCAAGACTGAAGGAATAATAGAAGGGAATGAAGCTTCAGTTACCAGAGAGTTGGAAAAGCATTTTTTTCCTGGTTTCGGGAAAACGAAGATGGTGGTTTCTTTATAGATAGTGAGGAAAGTGCACTGGGCCTTGGGCTTTTGTCCCTATACTTGGAGAGGAAAGTACATATTTCTGCTTTTGTAAAGAACCTTTAATAGTCTTGGGAGATATGAGGTTTGGACAAGTAGCAGGTGGGTTTCAAGGGGATTTGTTTTTCTAATGTGAATTCATGCTTTTTGGTTGTATGGGTAGAGGTCGTTGAAACTAGCTCTGCCTGTAATTCTGTCATTTGAGAGGTTGGGTTACGGGACAAAAAGAGAGCACGCAATTGATATGTTGGATATTATTCCAATACCTTGGAGATGGAAATTTGAGAGGAAATCGGTGACTTGTAAGATTACCCAGAAGATAAACTTTTCTTTTCTTTTCCTTTAAGAAAAGGGAGTCTTAGGTGGAGCATTTTTGGAGATGGAGACAGGGCCTTTTGTTTGATTACTCATCTTTCTCACAATTCATGTTTCACCAAAGAATTGATCGCTGAGATGTGTTTGGTAAAGTCATTAGAATAGAGGAGAAACGTTAATCGTTGAGAAAAATTGCAATTGATTTGACTATTGGAAAGTTTTTAAAAATTTTGAGGATAACAACATTTTCTATTTTGCGTGGGAGAGGGGCCACATAGGTTGTGGGGGTCGAGAAGAACTTGTGAGGGCAGTAAAAAGAAGTATGTGGTCTCCATGGTGTTGGTTTGGTATTACAGATCATTAGATGTCAAGGAGAAGGTCGGACGGGTATGAAAATTAGTTTATGTTATGAAATTATCAGAAAGAATTTAGATTATTCTCTTTAGGACATACTTCCTTGAATAGGGAATATGGCATTAGTGAAGGAATCAGGTGGATTTTGGCATGGATCTCAGGGTTTTAGGCAGAACTAACACGAATAAATAGAGCAGGTGGAGTTAAGGTATTTAGAAGTATAAGAAAAAGAGAAAAAGGAAAACGAGTATGATATCTGTCAGTGTACTTAGTTAGGTTGTGATAGTGTCTCTCTAAAAGGATTTTGGTCGTCTGAAGACCCTAGCAGAGATTGGAGGGACGGTATTAATTACAAAAAGTGTGTGTGGGGGTGCTTCTGTAATGATTATTCTGAGGAAAGAGGTATAGAGAAAAGGTGGTACGTGGGCGATGCAGGAAGAACTTGGCCGTTATATCCTTAAAAAGGATATGTAGTATGAATGGTAAAGATGAGATCATTGAGCGTACCAAGATTGCTGTTCTTCTTCGTCTGGCTTTAAGAGGAAGAGGTGAGGAAATGAGATATAAAGTCAGATGATTAAGTGTGCTTGCGATTAGTTACGTTTCTTGTAGGCAAGCACAGTTGGAATCGAACTGATAGAAAAATAGGGATAGGCTTTTTAAGTTTGGAATGTGTCTACGACAATGCTAATAGGAAAATTAGATGCATTATTGTTTTATTCGATTGGGTGTAATTGTAGAAATGAATTCCGTGATAGGGGCTGGTTGGAGAAGGCTGGGTCACCGGAAGTCCCTACTTGAATATGAATGTTGACAGAAAGGGAGGGGGGAGATCGATTTCTCACCTAAAGTAATTCTTTAAGTATTGTCTAGTGAGTAGGTTGGCCTTTGATTTTGTCTTTTTATTTTATCTATTTATTTTTTCATTAGACCTCGTATGGACCGAAAGGTCTCGTGTTGGCATGCTTTATCACTGTATTTTATTATCGTTAGCGGGGAGGTGACGTATCCTTGTTTTGGAAAGAGATCATGATGGGCTGGATGTTGGAGAGAAGGAAGATTTAGATTCGGAGGATGAGGAGCTTGAGGTCTGCAAAAATCATTCCATCCAGATGAATCTGGGGTTAATAGAAGTTCTAAAAGACTTGGATATAAAGACGGCGAGCCATGCAGGCCTGGCTTATTCTCTTTGGGACATACTTCTTTGAATTTGGAATATGGAATCAGTGAAGGCATCAGGTGTGTCTTGGAATGAATCTCAGGTGTTGTTAAGATATTTAGAGTGACGGAGTTGTTTTGGTGTCGTAATTGAGCTGAGGCTGATACAGATGGTATGTTTGTGTTATTGTGTTATTTGTTTTACTCATTTTTGTAGTTGGAGGAGGATTGAGATGCGGATTGGATAAGGGAGGGAAAAAAGGATTCACAGTGGGACTTTTATTGGTAAATTGAAGAAGAAAATATATTTCAGTTAGTAAAAAGAAGTTATAACAGTGGCTAAGTCTACTATCAGTTATGTAGTTACACCACACTTCGAATTTCCTGGTGCAAGTCGATATCAGGCGATAAAACAAGGTGTTGAGATCGAAAAAAAAGTATATGTCTTAGGCCTAACCCAGAGGATGACGAATATGTAAAAATTCCTATCTCCAAGTACTATATATTAATACCTCGATTACTGTATATGTCAGGCCGTAGCGTACTAAAACCTAAGCCAAACTAAGGCCTTCGTACAAAACTAGGTCTTCGCGTAAAGTGAAATATTACGGCGTTGTGAAGAACCGAGAACAAGATATTTCGCTTGTCTGTTTTAACAAGCTTAAAGAGAGAAATGCTGCAGGAGATGTCAGCGAATCATACCGGTAACATTTCTCAGCGTTCTGCAAGCGTCTCTCCTCAATTGAAAGTAAACTTGTGCCCCAGAAAAAAAGACGAGAAAAATGAGGATCAACATAGACTTTCCATTTGGTACAAAGGTGAAAAGAGAATACACGGGAACGGATCTGGAGAGGATACTCAGGTATAATATTGGGTTAAATTAAAAGTGCATTTTATTTGTGTTGCCTTGCATATATCTAGTACATGCCGAAATTACTGTATATATATATATATATATATATATATATATGTATATATATATGTATATATATATATAATGTATATATGTATATATATATGTATATATATATGTATATATATGTATATATAAGTATATATACGTGTATATATGTATATATATATATGTATATATGTATATATACATATGTATACATATATATGTATTATATAATATACATATATATATACATATATATATATATATATATATATATATATATATATACATATATATACATTTATACATATGTAGAGACATTGGGACAAATTATGGGAAAGGTGGAGGGGGAAACACGGGTCTTTATCTGAATATCGAGTTTATTCCTGACCGGTTTCGCTTACAATAGCTTCTTCAGAGGAGTGTTACTCTGGGTCGAAGTTGGCGGTGTATATAGTGAGTCAGGCCCACGTTCCCTCCTTGCGGAATTGGTTGGTGGCTGGTTCCAGTACATGTCAAACAGCATCGGTACAATATTTATGTAATGATAGTAATACAATAATAATACAACATAACACGATTTATGACACAATACACAATATAATATATAATATAATATACCATATATTGCACCATACCAAATCATATCATGGTATATCACATTATAACACAACATAATAATTAGCATCGATACATAATCAATAAAATTATAATAAGAATAAATATACGAGTTTTGAAAAATGGAAATATATGAAAATATGAAAAATAAAAAAAATATGAAAAATATGAAAATAAATGTCACCGTGATATTTTGTCACCGTGTTATGTCGGAGTTGTCCTGGGCGTCTTTAGCTAACAAATTAATAACAAAATAACAAATTAATAATAATAATTAATAATAATAATTAATAATAATAATTAATAATAATAATTAATAATAATAATTAATAATAATAATTAATAATAATAATTAATAATAATTATTATTTATTAATTATTATTAATTATTATTATTAATTATTATTATTTATTATTAATTATTATTAATTATTATTATTAATTATTATTAATTATTAATAATTATTAATAATTAGTAATTATTATTAATTACTATTATTATTAATTACTATTATTAATAATTATTAATAATTATTAATAATTATTAATAATATTAATAATATTAATAATATTAATAATTATTAATAATTATTAATAATAGTATTAATAATAGTAGTAATAATAGTAGTAATAATAATAATAGTAAGTAATAATAATAGTAATTAATAATAATAGTAAGTAATAATAATAGTAAGTAATAATAATAGTAAGTAATAATAATAGTAATTAATAATAATAGTAATTAATAATAATAGTAATAATAATAGTAAGTAATAATAATAATAATAATAATAATAATAATAATAATAATCATAATGATAATGATAACAATAATGATAATAATTAATGATAATAATAATAATAATAATAATAATAATAATTAATAATAATAATAATAATTAATAATAATAATAATTAAAAATAATAATTAATAATAATAATAATTAATAAAAATAATAATTAATAATAATAATAATTAATAATAATAATAAATAATAATAAAAACAATTAAAAATAATAATAATAATAATAATAATAATAATAACAATAATAATAATAATAATAATAATAATAATCATTAATAATAATAATTAATAATAATAATTAATAATAATAATTAATAATAATAATTAATAATAATAATTAATAATAATAATTAATAATAATAATGATAATTAATAATAATAATTAATAACAATAATTAGTAACAATAATAATTAATAACAATAATAACGATAATAATTAATAATAATAATTAATAATAATAATAATAATAATAATAATAATAATAATAAATAATAATAATAATAATAATAATAATAATAATAATAATAATAATAATAATAATAAATAATAATAATAATAATTATGATAATGTAAAAAATAATAATATAGTATGACAACATACAATATATAATAATGCAATATAATTATATTACAATATAATAACATAACACAATAATAATAATTAGCATCGATACAGAATGCATAATAAAATAATGAGAATAAAATAAAATATTATTTTTGATCAACGAAATGTCACCGTGATGTTTTGTCCTTGTATATAATCCCCGTGTTATGTCGGAGCTGTCCTGGGGCGTCTTTCTATAGTTGCAGGAAAGAAACTTAAAAATCTAGTAACAACAACAACGACACAAACAACTAACGACCTAAGCGTTGTATATAGGATACCATGCAGCAAATGTGATAAATCTTACTATGGCGAGACCCACAGAGGGCTTATGACCAGAATCAAAGAACACAAAGCAGACCTAAAATACCACAGGCTTTCCAACGCGATGGTGGGTCATATAGAACAAGAAGGTCATATGCCCGATTGGCTACAATCAGAAGTGATGGAAAAAGGATTAACAAAGAGAAGAAGGAAAACGGTTGAAGCATTACACATAGCCACTAAACCCAACATAAACCAAAAAGTAGGAAATATTAAGTGGACAGAATACACGGCGAAATATGCAACTATAGAAAGACGCCCCAGGACATCTCCGACATAACACGGGGATTATATACAAGGACAAAACATCACGGTGACATTTCGTTGATCAAAAATCATATTTTATTTTATTCTCATTATTTTATTATGCATTCTGTATCGATGCTAATTATTATTATTGTGTTATGTTATTATATTGTAATATAATTATATTGCATTATTATATATTATATTGTATGTTGTGTCATATTATAATATTATTATTTTTACAGTATTATTATTATTATTATAATTATAATTATTAGTACTACTATTATTATATTTTATACCGATGCTGTTTGAGGTGTTATACTGGAACAGTTGAAACATTACACATGGCTGCCGGACACAGAATGGGCCGGGAAGTGGGAGACGTGGAGTTGTCCTGGGCGTCTTTAGCTGCATACTCCACCGTGCAGGTGGAGTATGCAGCTAAAGACGCCCAGGACAACTCCGACATAACACGGTGACAAAATATCACGGTGACATTTATTTTCATATATATATATTTCCATTTTTCAAAACTCGTATATTTATTCTTATTATAATTTTATTGATTATGTATCGATGCTAATTATTATGTTGTGTTGTTATAATGTGATATACCATGATATGATTTGGTATGGTGCAATATATGGTATATTATATATTATATTGTGTATTGTGTCATAAATCGTGTTATGTTGTATTATTATTGTATTACTATTATCATATATATATTGTACCGATGCTGTTTGACATGTACTGGAACCAGCCACCAACCACTCCGCAAGGAGGGAACGTGGGCCTGACTCACTATATACACCGCCAACTTCGACCCAGAGTAACACTCCTCTGAAGAAGCTATTGTAAGCGAAACCGGTCAGGAATAAACTCGATATTCAGATAAAGACCCGTGTTTCCCCCTCCACCTTTCCCATAATATATATGTATATATAAATATGCATATATATACACAAATATATATATATATATATATATGTATATTTATATATATATATCTAATACGGTTGTGTTGTTCCAGTCTGGAAGGTGACCATGTTTATCCACATGTATTACTATGGAGTTAGATGTCCTATGGGCTTTTACGTCATTTTTATGTTCATTTATCCTTTTATGACGTAAAAGCCCATAGGAAATTTAACTCCATAGTAATACATGTGGATAAACCTGGTCACCTTCCAGACTGGAACAACACAACCGTATTAAATAAGGATCATCCAAGAAACTAAGGAAGACAATTGAGGCAGCATATATCAACACTAATAACAACATTAACCATAGAGAAGGCTTTATATGTTTAGCAAAAGCCACAAACTTTTTAATGATAAAAGAATACGCAACTAAAATAACAAGCTCTCCGAAGCGTCCCATAGGATGACCCGTCCGTGTATAAAATATCCTGTTACGTTTGAGTTGTTAGCTTTGTGATCAAGACCCTGCTGGTCGAAACGTTAAGGCATGAAAGTCTCCCATTACTCCTCGTCTACTTCTTTCACCTTCAATCTTATTTGTCATAATATAGTCAATATATATATATATATATATATATATATGTATGTATTATATATGTATATAATATATATATACATGTATATACATATATATATAATGTATATATATATATACACACATATAAATATATATATAGAGAGAGAGAATATATGTATATACATATATATATATATATATATATATATATAGTATATATATACAGTATATATATGTATTATATATACTGTATATATATATATATATATATATATATATATATATATGTGTGTGTGTGTGTGTGTGTGTGTGTGTGTGTGTGTGTGTGTGTGTGTGTGTGTGTATGCGTGCGCGCTCGCGAGCGGAGTCAATTCTCATATAAGATAGATGTTTGGCCTTCACCCCTTCCCCGAAGAAAAATTACACCCAGCGCCTCAACTACCCTAAAATTTCCAAATTATCCCAACCAACAAAGGAAAATGAAAGATATTTGAATACTTGAACGAATAATATGGATATGACCTTACGCGAACAAAAAAATAAATAAATAGATAAGTAAATAGATAAATAAATAAATAAATAAACGTCCATGGCGTTAGTGTCAGTAAGACTCGTGTGACAAGAGAAAATATTATAGCAAAAAGAAAAAAAAAGAAAATAAATGAATAAAAAATAAGACAAAATATAAAGAAGTAATGGAAAAGATATCGAGGGTTGTTTACAAACGAGTTTGGAGCTAAAGGGGGAGAAACAGCGATTGCAAAGGATATGCGAAGGATCAAACGAAATAATCCAACGTGCGAAAAAAAAGAAAAAAATCTCTTAAAAAGCTGAACCTTCCGGAGGAGGAGGAAGAGAGGGAGGAGGAGGAGGAGGAGGAAGAGGACGATGAGGTGGGTGGGGAAGAGGAAGATGAAAGTGAATGAGTCACATATAGATTTGCTTTGATTTGTTGGGCCAAAACCTTATACGATTCTTTTGTGAAAACGATACTTTTTTCTATTCCATTTATGTATTTATTCACTTATTTGTCTACATATCTATTTATTCATTTACTTATTTATTTATATCTATTCGTCTACTTATTTCTATTCTATTTTCTTATAATCATTTACTTTTCTGTTTATCTTTTCAGCTACCTGCTTTTTTTCCATCATCAAGTAATGTTGCTTTTTTAAAAACTTTCTATTTACCTAGTGGATAAAGCTGTCTTCCGAATAGAATGTATCTCGCTGTTAGACAAAAATGCCAAACGAAAAAGCAAGATGACCATTGATGGAAACTGTGTGAAGCTACATGGTCTCTGAACCTGGATTTATGGGCCTGGAATTACCATTGGGAGGGGAAAGTAAGGAAAGCCTTTCGTAGTTTGTGTAACATCGATGAACGGCTGCAAGTGATAGCAAACGATCAAATGGAAAGATTGGTGTAGTCAGCTCACCGGGCTAGATTACATTACATGGCAACATAGATCAGTATGTCAGTTGTGGCATTTTTCTGATCTGAAACTTTGAATTATTATTTGTTTTATTATCCTTTGTGCTGATATTACTAACGAATGATCACAATTCAGTGATCAGGACTATATCTCCTAATAACATTGTCAATGCTACGGTTGATGTGGAAAATTGAGAAGATACAAGCGACAAAAGGCGAACATCACTTGAAGCCAAATCAAGCTAAATCAAAGGGCTATGCAAAGGTGAACTAAGAGAAATTGTAAATGTGAATGGAACCTGTACGTGCAGTGCAATGGTGTTTTATAGATATCATGCTGTAAAATATATCTGACGAGCGTATTTATCTCTGGATTAATTTGCAAATAAATGAGCTCTCGAATGCCATAATCACATTCCTGCTGGGTTCCTTCTAGTACTTGCCTCAAAAAGGTACAGTTGCTAGGATGACGATCTATAGATTCTTTTCTAAGGCGAACCAAAAGAAGTTTAATTAGCTGAGTGTAGAACGTTGTGTCGAAAGATTGGAAACTATACGAGGAAAAGGAAATACATTTCTCAAGAGAGAGAGAATAAGCTATGTGGAACTATTATAAAGTAGACTTTCACTTTATGCACAAAGTCTTCTATAAATATTTTGCAACCCTTAGGGTACTCTTAGATGATTTAATTGGGGGAAGGATTTGATCGACATGGGCTGTAATCTTTTCACGTCCTCTGGCGTAGCATGGAGGTGAATAAAGTACCCTGGCAGAAGCTTGAAATAAATTCTCTTACTATAGAAGAAGTTGATGGATAGATATGTATTGTGAAGACAGAAATAATTGAGCGCGTGATAACGAAATTGAATGATGACAAATTGGTTATTGTAGGTGGATATATACTATTTGTTGATGAAAATGGGAAGCGAGCAAGGTTCTGAATTGAATCGAGTCGACCAAAGAGAAAGTCATGATGGTTAAAAAAGCCGAATGAGCAACGAACTCACTGAGGTAGTGGCTGGTGTTTCTGGCTACCTTGAGTGGATGACACTGGAAAGCGTTTGATTTACATGCAGCAAGGTGTATGGTATTGAAGCCACGTAGTGATGCTTGTGGTCCGTTTTATCATGTCTTAGATCAGTGTTTACCAACTTTTTTTTTCAGGCGAAGCCAATAATATGATCCTCATGATATGATCGTAACCACACTAATCTATATGTGTTAACATCATCACGGTTATTGTATTAAATTCATTCTTATCATTTTGCAACAAAAAATTAGCATACAAGATATCTTGGCGACCTCAGGAAGAACGCTTGGCGACCCCAGGGTTGGAAAACAGTGTCTTAAATGAAAAGATAATGAGTGTATCATTAGTTATCTCAGTTTCGAGAGTCAAGGGAGGAAGT
>NC_134786.1:67730977-67740977 GCF_046742065.1 Oratosquilla oratoria
ATCCATACACAATTATTCTCCATTCACCCCTACCTTCCGTTCTCTCCCGTCCTTCCTCAACAGACATTCCCCTCTTTCCCAATGCCCGTTTAACCCCATCCATCCATCTTATCCTAGGACGCTCCCTCATGTTCACTCCTTCCACATCTGCCTTCCACACCTCTTTTACTAATCTTTCTTCACTCATTCTTTCCATGTGTCGAAACATCCTAATACACTTTCATCAACCCTAACTCCCAATTCCATTTCCACCCCAATTTTCCTCCTCACTTCCTCATTTCTCACTCTATCTAGACCAGTAACCCCTATCATACTTCTCAGGCATTTCATCTCAAACACGTTCAAGCTCCTTCTCTCATCCTCTCTTATGCTCCATGTTTCTGCCCCGTACAGTGCTGTCGGCACAATCACTCCTTCATATAATCTCCTCCTAGCATCTATTCCCAAATGTCTATTTCTCATTACACTTTTTAATCCCCGAAAGTATTTACTCACTTCTCTCAATCTTCATTCTACCCCCACTCCTCCCTTTCCTGCCACATTCACACCTAAGTATCTAAAACTATCCACTTCCTCCAGTCTCTCCCCCTTAATATTCACTCCCAGCCTGCTGCCACTTTCTCCCCTTGTACATCTCATCACCTTACTTTTACCTACATTTATCTTCAACTTTCTTCTTTCACACACCTTCTCAAACTCTATCACCAACTTCCTCAACCCCTCCTCTAATCCTGCTACGAGGTACAAGCGCAGTGTCGTCAGCAAACAACAACTGGCTTATCTCCCACTTTTCTCCATTTTCTTTAATCATCTCCAGTCCCCAACCCACTACCCTTGCATTCACCTCTCGCACTACCCCATCCATGTATAATATATAATTATTATTATAATAACAGTACTGATGATACTGATAATACTGAGAATATTTATAATATTGATAACATTGATAACATAACATTGATGATAACATTGAGGATAACATTGATGATAACATTGATGATAATGATGATGATAATGATGATGATAGTGATGATGATAGAAATAATAATAATAATAATATGACGACGACGACGACGATGATGATGCGACGATGAATGATGATGGAAATAATAATAATAATAATAATAATAATAATAATAATAATAATAATAATAAATAATAATAATAAAAATAATAATAATAATAATAATAATAATAATAATAATAATAATAATAATAATAATAATAATAATAATAATAATAAAAGTAATAATAATAAAATAACATAACTTTCGAATATGATATAATTTTAGAATACTTACAAATTCATCATTGATTTCCATCCACTCTCACACCGGTACCTCTATAGAAATACTGACGCACAAACACATCCAGGCACACATGCACTAATTTGTACAAACACATGCACATGGACAAGTGTACACGAACAAACACATTACAACTTAGTCAAAAGAAGGTATCGTTTCATAAGGACCAATTTTTGCTGATTTAATAAACAAAAAACTTTCCTTTACAACATCTAAAGTCAAGCCTTTGGTGGCTATTAGGCCAAACGCAAAGTTTAACGCCTCTAGGCACTATTTGACGATTACGATGAAAACGATAAGTTCCGCTTGAGTTCTCCATCCGAGGAGCTTTTGAACGCATCAGAATATTACGTTGTTTAACGAATTCGACAAACGGTTTCCGATTGCCTGACTTCCCCGACAGAGTTTATGTTAATTTAGTTCATTTGGTATTATAATACTCCTTGTCCTAGGCCAATTCCGAAGAAGACAAAAGCCATTTAAATATGTAAAGAGAAATATTGCATTATGCAACATGTAATGTCCCATCTCTTTTATAACGACCAATTTAGATATTCAAAAGAGGACTGACATCATGTGGTCCTCAGTCTTCCATAATAAGTACAATGGATATCTGTTGAAGACAAGAAATATAAAACCGAAATATTTCATCATGCCCACCGCGTACAAAAAAAGAAAAAAAAAGAAAAAGAAAAAAAAATTACTATTTCTAACGAATTGTGAAACCAAAAAGAGTAAGCGACAGTTTCGCTTATTCTTATCCGAAAGTGGGTCATTAGTGTAATATATATATGTATATATATATGTATATATATATATATATATATATATACACGTCGTTAATGTATGACCTTCGCACTAATCAAGCAACACGCAATCCTCCAAAAGGTAATTTGATAATATTGGTGCAAGCAGGATCTTGAGGATGGTTAGAAGTGTCATTCCTCACTAAGCACTAATGTATATTACGATAATTACTTTCGCTTATTCTTCTCCGAAAGTGGGTCATTAGTATAATTCAAGGGCCATGTAGACTGGTCAGCCAGCCGAGTGGGCCGAGCGCGGGCGAGGAGGGGTGATGACGTCATCCACGCCGCACCATCCCAGCCACTCACAGTACTGACTTGAACTTGACCACCCTAGGAGCCTGTTATCTCTTCCCCTCCCCCCCTTTTGTAACTGCATTACATATTACCTACATGCATTACTAATTAGATGAACACTTGGAATATTAAAGGGTCTATTGTAAGCACAAATATATTCATAATAATTATGGCAAACAGTAGTCATAATACAAAGAAAAATTAAGTTCACACCATTCATAATGTTAGCATAAATATTCAATATGTGTTATTGAATATAAACCACTTAATCATAACATAAACAACAAAGGAAAACAGGTAATATGGTCCTAGTGAAAAAGTAAACTACATCTCATTCATGTGGTCAGTTTCATTAGCTTTCTGTTTTGACCTTTGCATGACTTATGTTTTTTCTTATTTGTCTTAATGATATTATTTAGATTCCTAGTTCTAAGGTACTCAGATATTTGGGCAAAAAATTATATGACATCATGAGGTACATCAAGTCCAACATTTTCTAATTCACGAACAACTGTTTTCAAGCACTCTTTTCCTTCCTTGAGACTGTCATCGTGTATTACTTTAAATGTTTCTCTCATAGTTGTTAATTGGGAAAAGAAGGTGTCAGCAGGAGCATACAATCCACCTCTGTTTACTTCATCAATCCATGTTTTAGCCATGGCGGTAGGCCTACAGTCACTTGCTTTGTGGCCTAAGTGAGGATATTTTGTGTTAAATTTTTTAACAATATAACCACCAATGTATTTGAGAGATTGTTCTTCTATAAGTACGTGGATTGCTTTCTGTGGATTAGAAACTGAGATTACACAGTCTCTTAGGTTTTAATCAATGTTATTATACTCATAATTTACATCTGGCCCAACATCCAAATCTTCGAAGCAGAGACTAGTAATGTACAGTTCTGATGCCAACTACCTCTCATCAAAACATGAAACTTCATTTTCTCTTTTCTCAAATTTAGTTTTTTTTGACAAATAGTCAAAATATCCTCACTTAGGCCACAAAGCAAGTGACTGTAGGCCTACCGCCATGGCTAAAACATGGATTGATGAAGTAAACAGAGGTGGATTGTATGCTCCTGCTGACACCTTCTTTTCCCAATTAACAACTATGAGAGAAACATTTAAAGTAATACACGGTGACAATCTCAAGGAAGGAAAAGAGTGCTTGAAAACAGTTGTTCGTGAATTAGAAAATGTTGGACTTGATGGACCTCGTGATGTCATATAATTTTTTGCCAAAATATCTGTGTACTTTAGAATTAGGAATCTAAATAATAACATTAAGACAAATAAGAAAAAACATAAGTCATGCAAAGGTCAAAACAGAAAGCTAATGAAACTGACCACATGAATGATATGTAGTTTACTTTTTCACTAGGACCATATTACCTGTTTTCCTATGTTGTTTATGTTATGATTAAGTGGTTTATATTCAATATCACATATTGAATATTTATGCTAGCATTATGAATGGTGTGAACTTAATTTTTCTTTGCATTATGACTACTGTTTGCCAAAATTATTATGAATATATTTGTGCTTACAATAGACCCTTTAATATTCCAAGTGTTCATCTAATTAGTAATGCATGTAGGTAATATGTAATGCAGTTAAAAAAAGGGGGGGAGGAGAAGAGATAACAGGCTCCAAGGGTGGTCAAGTTCAAGTCAGTACTGTGAGTGGCTGGGATGGTGCGGCGTGGATGACGTCATCACCCCTCCTCGCCCGCGCTCGGCCCACTCGGCTGGCTGACCAGTCTACATGGACCTTGGTATAATTTTACCAATGTGCTACGACATTACTTTGTGATATATATATATATATATATATATATATATATATATATATATATGTATATATATATACATATATATATGTATATATATATATACATATATATATGTATATATATATACATATATATATGTATATATATATATACACACGAGTGTATATGTATATATATATACATGTATATATATATATATATGTGTGTGTGTGTGTGTGTGTGTGTGTGTGTGTGTGTGTGTGTGTGTGTGTGTGTGTGTGTGTGTGTGTGTGCGCACTCACGAGAATATATAACACAAGAAACCCACAGTCGGAGAAAATAAATTTCGAATAAAAGAAGATTCTATATTTATTTCGGCTACCAACTGTATCCCTCTTCAGGGCTACAGTTGGTAGCCGAAATATAGAATCTTTGTTATTCGAAGTTTATTTTCTCCCACTGTGGGTTTCCTGTATGTCACTTACAAATGTGCTACTACATTTTTTGACATTTATATACGGAGGCAAAGAAAAATATTTTTGAATCAGTTTTTGTTACCGATTTTAGTGTATGATGCTGAAAGCTGGACATTAACATAAAGAGACTGGGGCAGAATTCAGTCGGCAGAAATGAAAACATTAAGAGCAATAGTAAATAAAGCCAGAAGAGATCGAATTAGAAATGATGAAATAAGTGAAATGATTGGCGTAACATCAATTAAAAGTAAAATAGAAAAGGCACAACTAAGGTGCCTTGGGCACGTGAAGAAAATGAATGAAGAGAGAATTGGAAAGAAAAGATGGAACTGGAGACCAGAAGGTAGAAGATCTAGAGGTAGACCGAAGAAAAGATGGAAAAATGAAGTTGAAGAAATCCTAGAGGCAAATGGATTAGGAAAAATAGAGAATTTGAGGATAGAAGAAAGCTTTGAGAGAACTAACTGGGAGAAGATGTAAGAAGTAAGAATATCATATATACTGTATATATATATATATATATATATATACAGTATGTATATATATATATATATATACAGTATGTATATATATATATTATATATATATATATACAGTATATGTATATTTATATTATATATATATGTATATTATATATATACAGTATATTATATATATATATATATATATATATACATGATTTTAAGAAGTCTACAGCGACAATGGCGTTGTTGAGCTTATGTTGAAGCTTTAATTTGTCTCGTGCAACAAGTTTCTGTGTTGGTTCCAAATAGCTGAGGTGTCCAAAAGACATTTGGTGCGGTTTTCTCTTTTTTAATTTCTCCAATACGTAAATAGGTTTATATACAGGCCGTACATTGGCCGAACACTGGGAGAGGTCATTGCATATAGCCGTGATCCGTTGCGCTGCGTACGTGGAAGTAACAACTTTCTTGTATATTGTGGAAATGGGTGTTATTGTTTGTGTTATGTGCGTCTACTGCTTGGGAGTGTGGTTGTGGGCATAAGTTGTATGTTAATGGAAGGTTTTTCGATGTAAATGTTCACTGCTTCGGCCATCTTAAGGCAATGGGGGTCGTAAGCTTTGTAAATTATTTTAGTGTTTTCGTTTAGTGTTTGTCTGGTGATGGTGGTTGTGTGTTATTTTATCATGTGTGTTTTGATGGCGCCATTCTGGAGGTGGTGTGTGAGTCTTTTGGAGAGGGTCATAGAAGTCATGCCAATGTATGAAGAGGGGCGGTGCTGACAATCACCGACAGGGCAATCAAACTTATACACAACGTTGACTTCTTGTAGAGGAGGGTTGGGTGGCTGGCTGTTGTTATTCATTACCAGGGTGTGTGTTTTAGAGGTTTTGTAGTATACGATTAGGCGTATCTTAGTGTCTGGGTTGGTGGGTCGAATGTTACGTGTGATAATATTTCGAAGTGTTCTTTCGTCTTCTTTGTAGCCGGTGTTCATATGTCCTTTGTAGTACAGATCTAGTGTTGTTATATTGGTGTTTGTGGGTGTTGGTTGGGCGGTAAAGGAGTTCATCTTGTTTTTGATGATAGATTCGATGGAGTGCTGTGGATAGCCGTTGTTGACGAGTAGTGTTGTTATACGTTGGATTTCGTTATTCGTAATTTTCCATGTACTGCTGTGGGAGAAGGCTCTGTTCACTAGTGACCGGATGACGCTTTGTTTGTAGCGTTCTGGGCATTCGCTACTGCCGTTAAGACAGAAACCGAGGTTAGTGTCTTTGACGTAGACTTCAGTCGTGAATCGATCTGAAGCTGTGCCTACTAGTATATCTAAGAAGGGGAGAGTGCCATCGTTGCGTTGGTGTTCATAGGTGTAATTGAGGGTTGAATGTTTCTTGAATGTGTGTGAAGGTTGAGTTACTGATTGGGGATCTTTTGCGCCAATAAAGATGTCGTCAACATATCGGGCGTAGATGGAGGGCTTCATGTCAGGATGGTCGTTGAAGATTTTCTCTTCGATGGATCCCATATAGAAGTTGGCGAAGAGTGGCCCAAGGGGGGATTCCACCAATATATATATATATATATATATATATATATATATATATATATAGTATATTATATATATATATATATATATATATAGTATATGTATTATATGTATATATATATATATATATATATATATATATATATATACAGTATGTATATATATATATATATATACACAGTATATTATATATATTATATATACACAGTATATGTATATTATATATATATATATATTATATATATATATATATATATATATACATATATCCTGTGGAGTGAGAATAATTCAGGTCCTATCATATACGGCAGAAAAGTTGCTCAACGTGTATATTAAAGCCGAGATGAAAAGAAATATATTATCCCGAAAAAAGGAAAACGCACTTAATCATCCCCAGTCAATCAACCAGTAGATAAGACCAGACGTGAAAATGCATACTATGAAAAAAAAAAATCACTTGTTAATTCGCTTTAGCCTTTGCCTAACAAAAGACGAATAATATTCCAAAGGTAATAATGAAATGATCCATACTTGAGTCAGAGACATTTTTCCTCCGTGTTTACTTTCACAGTTCAAGTAATATTCGCCGCTATGGATAACGGCAAAAAGATCGGAAATAGCGTGGCATAGAACATTTGAAGACAATAAAACCCCGCCATTCTTGATGAAGTATAGAATTAATTTCCTAACTGACAACTGAGATTCACAAGTGTGCTGCTTTGAATAGTCGAAGTCCTTTAATGCACGGGGAGGTTATCAACACTTGAGTTCACTTGTTTGACTTCTTGACCATGGCTACGTGCATTTCAGATTATTTTCGAATTAAGTTAAACTAATCAATTATTTGATTTATTAAGAACAGTTGTGGACAGGGAGAAGAGGGAGTGGTTAAGCAGAGGAAGAGTAAAGAAGGAGAGGGTTGACAACGATAAATATAACGATAACAGAGAGGGAAAGAAAGGAATAATGATAACTGAAAGGGAAAAGAGAAACAGAGGTCGCTAAGTTAGAAGATAATAAATAAAGATGTTTAGGGAAGGCCGACAAGGAGAATACTGAATAGGGAGGGGAGGATTAATGCATACGTGGAACGTGGGAGGTATGAAGGAGGGAGAATAAATTGCAATAATGAAGAGTAAAGGAGGGAGAGAGAAAAGGACAAAGGCGACAAATCAGAACAGCTGGTGGAAACAAGCAAGACGGGAAGGACAACACAACAGGTGGGAGGCTGAAAGAGAGATGGTGGAGGATGGAGGATGGAGGTGGAGAATGGAGGAAGGAATGTGGAGGGCGGAGGATGAAGGATGGAGGCTGGAGGATGGAGAATGGAGGATGGAGGATGGAGGATGGAAGATGAAGGATGAAGGATGAAGGATGAAGGGGATGGAGATGGATTATAGTGGATGGAGATGAAGGATGAAAGATGAAGGATGAAGGATGAAGGGTGGAGGATGGAGGAAGGAGGAAGGACGGTGGAGGATTGAGGATGGAGGAAGGAGGAAGGAGGGTGAAGGATGGAGGATGGAGATTGGAGGATGGAGAATCGAGGAAGGAGGATAGAGGATGGAGGAAAGAGGATAGAGGATGGAGGAAGGAGGATAGAGGATGGAGGATGACAAAAAAAAAAAAGGAGAAAGATGAACAGGAAGAGGAAGAGGAGGAAGGAAAGAGGAGAGGAATGAAGATTGAATGGAGGATGAAAGGTGGAGGATGGAGGTTGATGACAGATGATGGAGGATGGAGGTTGTAGGATGGAGGATGGAGGGTGGAGGGTGGAAGGTGGAAGGTGGAGGGTGGAGGGTGGAGGGTGGAGGATGGAGGATGGAGGATGGAGGATGGAGGATGGAGAATGGATAATGGAGATTGGAGAGTGGATGATAAAAAAAGAGAGGAATCCAGCTAATTTTCGAAAAGGAAACCACTTGGATAAAAATAGAATTTTTATCTTTCCTCTAGAATTAAATTTCAAAATATCGGATATTAAGTCAATTTCCCATCAATACTTTATAAAGAGAAAGAAACAGGATCCTGTTCACAAAAGCTCTCCGGGAATAGGCAACATCAGATTTCAACTTAATCAATGAATTCCTCACATTTCCAACTTATATATCGGATTTCCTTTTGATATTTTTGCCGGAGTGAGGCAAAGGGATATTGTTCGGAAATAGAGGAAATAAAATTGGCCGATATAAATAATCATCCTGATTGGTTTTGCTATCATTTTTACTTTCTAATTTTGGTTTCTCAACAGGAAACACCTGATGGATAAAGAGGTGAAATATTTATTGCATTAATGTTAGCTAACGCTCACGTTATAAAAACGTGAGAGTAATTATCTATATGGGAAGAACATAAATAAAATACGTCAATACATTAATTGCTCAAATGTCGATGGACAGCATTCAAGAACGTATCAGCAAATGTACAATAATTGTAATGAAGATAAAAGCAATAAACGAAACTGAAATCTGTACGAATTTCTACTCTATATTCTGACTATATTATCTTAAAATAACTTTCTTTTTCTCTAGAAGCTTTGAGTTTACTGGACAGGAGCAGAGTAATTTTGAAGGAAATAATAATTCTATATCAGAATTAACCAAAGCATTAAATTACTAACCTATTGACCTTTTACGCGTGTGATTTGCAGAGACTGAGTTAAGTTAATCTAATTATCGATTTCATTAAGCCCTCAAATATTGGTGTTATTGCCATATTTATTGAGATTGATAATTATGTATTGCATGAAATGACTTTTATGCGCTTTATGCAAAAGAGCCTCATGCAAGCTATTATCTTTGGTAATCCTTTGTACACAAACGACTGTTGACAGGAAAATTACATACAAGAATACCAATTATTGCAAAAGTATGGACCTGCATGTCATATCAATACGTTGTGGCCAGGCATGGCGTCAAGATATATCAAATTATTCCTTTTAATTAGGAAATAGGTCACCTCTGATTAAAAGGTTCATTTTTTCTCCCGAACGAAACTTTCTGATTTTTTTTTTTTTTTTTTTTTTTTTAATGATATTTCTGAAAAAAGTGCTGAAAATTTTTTCCTCAGCAAGTGATTATCTCTCTTATTCTCTTTCACTCATTCGGTTGGGCTTAAACCACGGTTCGGTCCTGACTCGCCAATAACCGCCTACATCTTCCTCGATGATTTGCTATTTCCATCCATCTGTCTTAATCAACTCCTCTTCTATCCAATTCTTCGGTATTCCATCCATCTTTTTCTAGGACGTCAACTATGTCTTCTTCCTTGAACCATTCTCATCATCACTCTTCTTAGAATTCTTTCCTAAGGCATCCTTGCCACGTTCCCA
>NC_134786.1:67766061-67778561 GCF_046742065.1 Oratosquilla oratoria
TTTTTATTAATATTTCCTTTTTTATCCAGTTGCTCTTTCAAGACCCTACCTTTTCATTTTTCTTTTACAATTCATTTTTCTCCATCGAATTTCTCCGAATCCTTCCGGAACAATACATTGTAAAGCTTTTGTTTTTACTTCTGCTTCCTGTGTAGCTTTTGAGAAAGATCTATTCATGAAATAAAAATGAGCCCGGAAGTGGCAGATATAACTTAGTAAAAACATGTTTTGAGTGGCAGCATTCAAACTTAAACGTTATTAGCAAGATATACAATAGCACACAAGCAGCTGTATGGAAACAGCAACGATATATATCAGATCAGTCATTGGGATCAAAGCATTTTTTTTTTTTTTTAATAAAAAAGCTGGAGACACCGTGTGTGTATGTGTGTGTGTGTGTGTGTGTGTGTGTGTGTGTGTGTGTGTGTGTGTGTGTGTGTGTGTGTATGTGTATTTACCTAGTTGTATTTACCTAGTTGTATTTTACGGGAAGGGGAGCTATGCTCGTGAGGTCCCGTCTTCATATCTCATTTTATCTAAACTATTTTTAAATTCATGTATTGTTTTTGCACACACCACTTTCTCATCTAACTTGTTCCAACTGTCTATTGCTCTGTGAGGAAAGCTGTTCTTTTTCAAATCTCTTCTATAGTTGTCTTTTTTTATTTTCTTTCCGTGTCCTCTTGTATTTCTGTCATCCCATTTTATCAGATTCTCTCTATCAGTAATTTCTATGCCTTTCATGATTCTGTAAATAGCTATCAAATCTCCTCTCTCTCTTCTTTGCTCTAGTGTCTGTAGTTTAAGTTTTTGTAGTCTCTCTTCATATGATAGTTTTGAGAGTGTTGGTGCCAGTTTAGTAATTGCTCTTTGTATTCTTTCAAGTTTTTTTATACATTTTTTTTGTACTTGGTGACCATATCGTTGCTGCATATTCCAATCTTGGTCTTATCAGGGTGACTAGGATTTTCCTCACCATTTCTTCATCCAGGTATGTAAATGCCACTTTGATTGTTCTTATTAAATTATAAGTTTCTCCAAAAATCTTATTTATATGTTTCTCAGGTGACATATTATTCATAACAATGACTCCCAGGTCCCTCTCATTTTCTACTCTTTTTATTCCTTCTTCTCCCAAATTATATGATCCTGTTATTCTGTTTTTGCTTTTTCCAAATTCCATTATACTACACTTTTTTGTATTGAACTCCATCTCCCACTTCCTACTCCATTCTTGTACTTTATTTAGATCTCTCTGTAGTGATTCACAATCTTCTTCAGTTTTCACTCTTTTCAGTAATTTTGCATCATCTGCAAAGAAGCTCATATAGCTTTCAATTCCTTCATCCATATCATTAATATATATAGCAAACATTATTGGGGCCAGAACTGTTCCCTGCGGGACACCGCTTAGTACTTCATTCCATTTTGAGTGCTGATCTCTTATCACTACTCGCATTTTTCTTTCTTGCAAAAAGTCTTCCATCCAATTTAGCATTTTACCTTGTATTCCTCCTTCATATTCTAATTTCTTAAGCAACTTCTTATGTGGTACTTTGTCAAAAGCTTTTTTTAGGTCTAGAAATGCACAATCAGCCCATCCATCTCTTTCTTGTATTATATCTATAAGCCTTGAATAGAAACATATTAAATTGGTGACGCATGATCGACCTTGTCTGAATCCAAATTGCCTTGGATTTAGTACGTTGTTTTTTTCCAAGTATTTTACCCATCTACTTTTGATAATTCTTTCACATATTTTTGCTATTGTACTTGTTAGAGAGACTGGTCTATAGTTGGTAGGTTCTTCTTTATTTCCTCCTTTATATATAGGTACTATATTTGCTTTTTTCCAATCTTCTGGAACTTTTCCTTCTTTTAAGGAACTGCTTATTATGCTATGTATTTTGTCTGCCAGTTCATTCCTACATTCTTTCAGAATCCAGTTTGCTATTTCATATGGCCCATGCGATTTTCTGACATCAAAATTACCCAAGTGTGTCAATATTTCATTCTTCGTTACTTCTATTTCTTCCATAGGGGGGACTTTTTCCTTCCACTCAATCTCTTCAGGTTGTATATTTTCCCTTGTAAACACTGATTTAAAATGTTTGTTCATAATTTCTGCCATTTCCATTTCCTCAGTGTATTCAACTCCCCCTTGTCTTAATTTCTCCAAGTCTTGTTTGTTTTTCAGTTTATTGTTTACAAATCTGTAGAATAGTTTTGGTTGATCTTTACACTTTTCTATAACATCTTTTTCATATTTTCTTTTTTCCTCTCTGCACTTTTGTACATATTCATTTCTATAACCAGTATATATTTTCCATTTTTCAGGTCTTCTGTCTTTTTTTTCCATCCGGTCCAGGCTTTGTCTCTTTTGTCTTTTAACTCCCTACAACTTTTGTTGTACCAGCATTTTACATATTCTTTTTCTTGTTTTTGTCTTGGGACATACTTTTCCACTCCTTCTTTGTAAATTTTTGTCAAAATATTCCATTTCTCTTCCACTGATGTTTCTTCTTTGTATATTTCTTCCAAGTTTTCTTGTTGGAAGAATTCTCTTATTTTATCAAAGTTTGTTTTTTCATACATCATTCTTTCCTTTTCTATATTGTTCATTTCTTTTCATATATTTTTCTTCATTAAGTTCCAGTTCAATCAATATGTGGTCACTTTTACCTATTGGTGTTTTATATTCAATCTTGTCCACTATTCTAGGTTCAGATGTAATTATTAAGTCTAGCCTCGATGGTTCTTCTTCATTTCTATACCTAGTGTTCTCTTGTATCCATTGTGTCATTGAATGGTCAGTAATCATCTCAAGTAGAGCATTTTCCCCATGAGTCATCACCACTCTTTACTGTCATTTCTTCCCAGCAGATTTCTTTGCAATTAAAGTCGCCCATCATAACTATTCTTCCTCCGTCTTCCATTATTTTAGTTAATGCTATCTTTGTGTCCTCTAACATACTTTTATGTTCATTCTCCTCCCATGAGGCTGTTTTCGGAGGCACAAAGTTGATCACAAATTTTCTGCTCTTCTTATCTCGGTCTTCCACTTCTATCATAATCATCTCTACTGTATTCTTTCCATATATGACACCTTTCACGTTTATATCCTTCTTTGTCAGGAACATAACTCCACCCCCTTGTTTTTTCTCTCTGTTTCTAATCCAATAATTGTATGTATCATGTCCTACACTGTTGGGTGGTAGTGGGCCTTTTAATTTTGTTTCTACAATTCCCATTATGTCCGGTTCTTTTTCTTTCAAATAATCATTCAGTTCATTCAATCCTGTTATCAATCCATCTATATTTGTGTAAGACACTCTTAGTTTTCTGCCACTTCCATTGTGTTCTCTGTTTCCCTTATGTTTTTCTTTAGTATGTCGAACTGCTTTATTTTCATGTTCACTACTCTCCAATAGAATCTCTCTTTCTCTGACTCCGTTCTTTCCTCGTTTTTTGCCTTAGCTTCAATTCTTTTCTGCTTTTCTGCCTCTCTTTCCTCCTTATTCATTTCTCTTTTTATCCATACCTTTTTATATTGATCATTTGTTGCTAGTTTCCCTGTCTTGGATAGAATTTTCTCTGCCGTTGTTTGTGACCTGAATTTAATCTTAATTGGTCTGGTCTTATCTGTTCTATATTTTCCGAGTCTGAATTTTTCCTCAATTTCCTTTATAATTTCTGGTTCATCTTCCTGGACTAATTTTAATAAATTGCTTACCCTTTCATTTTCCTCCTTGATTCTTGCGGTTCTATCTGGGTTATGTTTCTCTTCCATTCCTAATATAATTATACATTTCTTTTTGTCAGCTAATTCTCTTACTATATTCTCCTTCTGTCTCATCACTTTAATAACTGAGTCTTCATTATGTTCTTTCAATTGCTGTTTGACTATGTCAGTGAATGAAACCTTATTCCCTTCTTGAGTTATTCTCCAATTTTTAGCTTCTGTAGCTATTTTCTCACTGTTTTCATTACTATTCTTCTTCAATTTCTCATTCTCCTCCTTTACATTTCCTAACTGTCTTTTTAGGTCCTCTACTTCTTCAGTTAAGTTTCTGTTAGCCTTCTCTAGTTGTTCCAATCTTTCAATTCTTCGGAGAATGGAGCCTACATTACCTAACTTACGTTCCAAGTCCTCGATCACCTTATCAACTCTCTCCTCTAGTCTTATCAGTCTGGGGTTGTGTCCCCCCCACCCTCTTTAAATCCCTGGAACATATTCTCGTCACTTTCTACTGTATTTCTCCTCTCTATACTTCTAATCTTTACATTTTTATTTGCCATTTCGTCATCCGGTGGTCGTTTCATGTTGACCTTCCGCCCGTCTGCCTGGGCCAAGTCCTCCACATCCTCATTACCTTCCATTTCCCCAGTAATCCCTCCCCCTCTCCTCTTTCCTTACTTTCCCACTACCTCACGAGCAATTCCCCCCCCCCCTGCAAATACAAAAAGGCACTTCTCTTTGCGTTGGTATCCTCAATCTGCACTTTTCTTCAGAGCGTCCTATATGTAGGTAATCTCAGAAGTCTCTGACTGAATACATTTATAAATACACAAATATCTAAAATAACAAGCAAACGAATAAATAATTGAATAAGTAAATAGATAAATATGCATATGTACATGATCAAGTCATGGCAAATTTATAAATACATTTTTTTTAATTCTTTAACTCCCTTAAAGAAGTTTGAACTAAAATGACGCCATATTTCATAACAAGTGACACCTTGATATTTCTCACAAGTAAATTGTTTTTCCAGATGGTCTTTTCGTACCTCGTGTTAATTCTTTTGTTGTACGCGAGTGAATGAACATTTCGGTCATACCTGGGAATTCATATATATCAGTAATCAAGGCGAGGGTAGCATTGGGGGTTTCTAATTGGTTGGCAGCTTACTGGACTATGCTGCTCTTCGGTTGTCCCGTGACGTCATCAGTCTTCCCTAGTCGGCAAGGATGTTGAGGAAACTTCAACACTTGTGAGAGGTTGTGGGTCCTGTCATTGTTCATTCGAGTTATGACCGTTCTTTCATTAAGAAGGCTTCAGGAATATGTAATTTTCTTTGGTCTTAAATTGTTACCACCACTGATTTATTTTCCAAGATGACTTTTTCTCTTTAGAATTTGTCTGGTGGTTCTTCTGTGATGGTTTGTAGAGGCGCTCTCTTTTGCTTACTTTCTCTCTCTCTCTCTCTCTCTCTCTCTCTCTCTCTCTCTCTCTCTCTCATTCACACACATACACACACAAACACACATACATCTCTCTCATTCACACACATAACACATACATATAAGCACGCGTGCACACACACACACACACACACACACACACACACACACACACACACACACACACACACACACACACACACACACACACACACACACACACACACACTGGACTGCCAAGTACGGTGGTGCTCGCAGTACCCAGTTCGAATCCTGCCCAGGGCCGAAATTATTTCGGTATCGTTGCGCTTCAGATCGTTACTCTGACTCTCGTGGGCGGGGAGTTGGGTGTGTGTGTGTGTAAGGTCATAGCATTACCCATAGATCGGTCATACGAGCTCTGAGCTCTCTTCCGGGAGGGAAATAGCTGTCGATCACGAGTCCAACACGTGATCCGAAAGACCAAGGTGAATACACATACACACACACACACACACAGACACACACACACACACACACACACACACACACACACACACACACACACACACACACACACACACACACACACACACACACACACACACACACACACACACACACACACACACACACACACACACACACACACACACACACACAAACACATGCATTTCCTTCCTATTTCTCTCTCTCTCTTTCTCTCTTCTCCTCTCCCTTACTGTAGCTTGATGTCCCAGTCCCTTGCAACTACGTGTGAATATATATCACCACTCTCTCGTTTATTACCTTTCCCTAACCCTTCCCTTTCCCCCTCCCTCCCGCTCCCACTCCCCTCGTCCCTGCTGCCAATAACCAGAACCCCGCCCCCTCGCGTGAATTGTGGCCTGTCTGCCGCTCCCCCAAAGGGTCTCGTCTCCGGAGCCGGCGGCCCCCTCCCAGGACCCTCGTGTCCCACGACCAACACCCTCTAACTACGCAGGTGCTGTCAATAATCAAGCCGTTTTCGACAATTAGTCCGACTGTGTTCTGACGTGCCGGTAGTGCTAGAGTTGTAGTGATGACGGGAAGGAGTGATGGGGGGGAATGGGGAGGGGGATGTGGAAGAGGAGGATGAAGAAAGAGAGAAGGAAAAGGAAGAAGAGGAGGAAGAGCTGAAACAGAAAGAAGATTAAAAAAAAGACGATGAGAAGATGGAAGAAGTAGGAGGAGGACGAGAAAAAGGAGGGGGAAGAGGAGAAAAAGGAGGGGGAAGAGGAGTAAAGGAGGGGGAGGAGAAGGAGGAGGAGGAAAAGAATAATAATAATAATGTGGAATAATAATAAGAAGTGTAATAATAACAAGAAGTGGAATAATAACAAGTGGAATAATAACAAGAAAAAGTGGAATAATAACAAGAAGTGGAATAAGAAAAAGAAGTGGAACAAGAAGAGGAAAATGTGGAATAAAAAGAACTGAAATAAGAAGTGGAATAAGAAGAGGAAAAGTGGAATAAGAAGAGGAAAAAGTGGAATAAGAAGAAAATGAAATAAGTGGAAGAAAAAGAAGAAAAAGATGAAAAAGAAAAAGAAGAAAAAGAAAAAGAAGAAAAAGAAAAAGAAGAAAAAGAAGATGAAAGAGAAAAAAGAAGAAAAAGAAAGAAAAAGAAGAAAAAGAGAAAAAAGAAGAAAAAGAAAGAAAAAGAAGAAGAAGAAGAAGGAAAAAAGAAGAAAAAGAAGAAAAGGAAAAAAAGAAAGAAAAGTAAAAGATAAAGAAAAAGAAAAAGAAGAAAAAAGAAGAAGAAGAATAAGGAAAAAAGAAGAAAAAGAAGAAAAAGAAGAAGAAAAAGAAGAAAAAGAAAAAGAAGAAAAAGATGAAGAAGAAAAAGAAGAAAAAGAAGAAAAAGAAGAAAAAGAAGAAAATGAAGAAGAAAAAGAAGAAAATGAAGAAGAAAATGAAGAAAAAGAAGAAGAAAATGAAGAAGAAAAAGAAGAAGAGGAAGAGGAAAAGAAGATGAGGAAGAGGAAAAGAAGATGAGGAAGAGGAAAAGAAGATGAGGAAGAGGAAGAGAAAAAAAGAAGAGGAAGAAGAAATGAAAGAAGTGGAAGAAGAAGTGGAAGAAGAAGAAGAAGAAGAAGAAGAAGAAGAAGAAGAAGAAGAAGAAGAAGAAGAAGAAGAAGAAGTGGAAGAAGAAGAAGAAGAAGTGGAAGAAGAAGAGGTTGAAGAAGAAGTGGAAGAAGAAGAAGAGGAAGAGGAAGAAGAGGAAGAATAAGAGGAAGAATAAGAGGAAGAATAAGAGTAAGAGGAATAGGAAGAGGAAGAGGAAGAAGGAGAAGGAGAAGGAGAAGGAGAAGGAGAAGGAGAAGGAGAAGGAGAAGGAGAAGGAGAAGGAGAAGAAGGAGAAGGAGGAGGAGAATGAGGAGGAGAAGGAGGAGGAGAAGGAGGAGGAGGCGAAGGAGGAGGAGGACGAGGAGGAGGAGGAGGAGGAGGAGTAGAAGGTGAATGGTGATGGTGGTGGTGGTGGTGGTGGTGATGGTGGTGGTGGTGTTGGTGGCGGTGGCGGTGGCGGTAGCGGTGGCGGTGGCGATGACGATGACGATGACGATGACGATGACGATGACGATGACGATGACGACGACGATGTTATAGAATGAGTGTATGAATAAATTGATGAATTATAAATAGACAAATAAACACACGAGTTGATTAACCGATTGAGGGTCATAACTATGTATTGCTTAAGTGTTTGTTTATGTAAAATTTAGCTCTCCGAACTCCAAAGCATTGGATCACATGTTTGGCGTTTATATCTCAGTTTTACGTAAATTTTTGGTCAGCAATGTTATTTTATTTCAACGCCATACATTGATAGGGAACTTGATTAAGTGACAGTTGTTCTCGCGAAATCTAATTGTATTAAATTTCTTTGCATTCTTCGTAATTTCACATATAATAGATCCATGCACGTCTAGTGGAGGAAGAAGTCAAGCAATTTTTAAGGAAATCTTTCCGTAGGTTTAATTTCATTTGCTCTCAAGATCCATTGCAAGAGTTTAATTAAAAACAGTCAAGAGCAAGTACTTTGCAAGAAGCCCTTCATGGGAGCACATGCATACCAAGTCGTGTTACGGCTTGTTAGTTCATGAAATTGGGGCCTTGCTTTGTGAGACATATGCGGAAGCTTTCTAAATATATTACTTTGTTGAGTGTATGTCTTTTTTATTTATTTTATTTATTATTTTTTTAGCCTTAATGACCACTGATTTTTGCCTGATGCATAAGGGACAGAAGCATCAATTAATCAATCAATCAATCATTCAATTTTTCAACCATTCAATTATTCAATCATTCAACCATTCAATCATTCAATCATTCAATCATTCAATCATTCAAACATTCAATCATTCAATCATTCAATCATTCAATCATTCAATCATTCAATCATTCAATCATTCAATCATTCAATCATTCAATCATTCAATCATTCAATCATTCAATCATTCATTCAATCATTCAATCAATCATTCAATCAATCATTCAATCAATCATTCAATCAATCATTCAATCAATCATTCAATCTATCATTCAATCAATCATTCAATCAATCATTCAATCAATTATTCAATCAATCATTCAATCATTCAATCATTCAACCAACCAACCAACCAACCAACTAGTCAGTCAGTCATTCAATCAGTCAGTCAGTCAGTCAGTCGGTTAGTCAATCAAGTAAAACGCCAATTTGTTAGGATGATACATCAATATATATTGCCTCTGTATCTAATACAAAGTTGACCTGTATATCTATCTTTTCGTGATTGCATTTCACCTCTGGAACATCTGTACCTGCTATCAATTCTAATTCTAACTCACCGGTAGTTAATGGTCCATGCAAGATTATTTTCTTATAAATGGTGAAATTTTGACAGCATAATATATTTAGCTATGTTGACCTTCAACTACTCATCTAAGAGCATTAGTATATTTGCAGTGGAAAACTACTTTAAGTTCCTTGATTGTTTGGCATCTGTACCTACCATGCAATATATCTGTTTACTTTTGCCTTTCTTGAACTACTGCGTTAATGAATACACTAGTCAGGTCATCAAACGTCTTAGCTTTTACAAGTTTTCGAAATTCAATAACAAGACCTTGGCCATTAAAAAAAAAAAAAAAAAAAAAAAAAAAAGTACGATCTCCAGTCTTCACATTCTAAATCTCTGTAAAAAGAAAGCACGGGCAATGTCGATAATTCACTCAAGCTACAAAATATATCTTAATACTAATATCTCTTCCAGGTTTGTATGTTTTTCTTTTAATAATGCAAAGTAAAATTCTGTCATTATTCATGTTTTCTTTTTTAAATCTTACAATGTAGAGATCCTAAAAATAAATGATTTCTGAGAATGTTATGGAAGATGCGTTGCTAATATAGAAAGGTGTTTTGAACGAATTTGTTCGCGTAAGAATGAGTCAGGAAAACGGCAAAGAACATTAATATATTTCAGAAGTGTTCTGAGATTTAAGAATCATAAAAAGGACTGATATGTGGCAGAGATAAATAAACAAACAAGAAAAACAAGCAAACAAACAAGAAAACAAACAAATAAACAAACATACACACGAACAAACAAACAAACAAATGAACCAACGAACAAAAAAGGATCGAAGGAACGAACAAACAAACAAACAAACAAACACGCAAGCACACATGCGAACAAACGCATGTCCCTATCTACTAACATTGTTACATTTATTTGAAATGTTTTGTTTTTTACTCTCTTATATTCATTTATGGATTTATTTTTTCTATGATTTTTTATTAAAAAAAAAAAAAATCTATTACTTTAACCTATTTGGTCCCGTAGTTTTATGTTCATCGCTTGTTCTTATTTTTCCTTATAATAGTTACTAAATTTAGCCATATTTTCCTTAAGTTTTCTAGTAATGATTCAGATGCACCGATAAGATTTGCCATCCCTGTTGTTATGAAAGAGAATATCCATTATTTTATGTGCTACAAAAATAGAAATGTCTAAATCAAACGTTGAAAAAACAAACGTTATTTTCGTTGCCGCGGGCCATGTTCTATACAACAGAAAATCGTGAATTGGCAGGTGGAGTAAAAACAATTTTTATGAAAAAAGAAAAGACTATAATCCTTCAGTTTTTACCCCCTCGCAAAATTGGAACCCGTGAGCATAAATTCTAGAACACGTATACAGCTATTTAGCTTATATATGGACTCACGCGATGATATAGCCTTAATATTCCGGAAGCTTGATTTCACGCGTGTTTGTGTGCTGTCATCTACTGTGTATGTATGTATGTGTGTGTGTGTGTGTGTGTGTGTGTGTGTGTGTGTGTGTGTGTGTGTGTGTGTGTGTGTGTGTGTGTGAGTGAGTGAGTGAATGAGTGTGTGAGTGAGTGTGTAAGTGAGTGTGTGAGTGAGTGAGTGTGATTCACCATGGTCTTGGATCACGTGTTGGACTCGTGATCGACAGTTATTAAACTCCCGGTTGAGAGCTCAGAGCTCGTATGATACGCACATTCCTAACTCCCCGCCCACAAGAGTTAGAGTAACATTCCGCAGTGCAGCGATACTGAAATTACTTCAGCCCTGGGCAAGATTCAAACCTGGACCACCGTAGTGGCCGATGAGAACTCTAACCACTGCTCCACGAGGTGTGTGTGTGTGTGTGTGTGTGTGTGTGTGTGTGTGTGTGTGTGTGTGTGTGTGTGTGTGTGTGTGTGTGTGTGTGTGTGTGTGTACGTGAGCGTGTGTGTCTGCGTGTGTACGTGAGCGTGTGTGTGGATACTTATGTCCTTGACTATATTTGTGTTTTTCCTTTTCATAATGTTTTTATCAATATTTATATTCATGCACATGTGCCTGCAGATGTACATGTACATGTATATTTACATTTATAAGTAGTACGTATATTTATAAGTAGTTTTGTGGACATTACTACATGATAAATGATATATCCAGACTATCCAAATATATGTTTCAGTTTTGTTTCACTAATGTTTTCATATTACAAAAGGACTCTTTAATATAGATACGTATTGTACATGGAACTTTACTAAGTTATCAACAAAGAATATGATAATATATTTCAAAGCTATGGCTCAGGTCAAGGTTTTTCTACAAATTGTGTATTAAGATAATATATACAAATAGTATTACAACAGTATGTAAAAATGAATACTGATGGTTTGGTGTAATCTCTTCTCTTGGGATAATTAGACTTCAGTTATCTTTAGAATAACTTTTACATAAATAACACAGAATTGAATTATTTGTTACTAAAAATCTCTTATGTCTATAAGAGTAGAAACAATTCCCAATGTGTTACAATAGAATAACGCACATAGGTAGTCAGATGTCATTTATCAAATGCTGTTTAAAAAACAGAGCAGTCAATGAAGCATATTTTACTAAATATTTAATTTTACCTTTATCTTCAGCCCTCGTATTCTTTCTAAAGTGAAATAGGTTTTATTTTGTCTTGCTACGTGTCTTGTTATACGTCAGATTATCTATTTTATTTTATTTCATTTTATTCTATTTCATTTTATCATATTTTCTTTTGTACCAGTCATAAGAGCTAGTCTTTGTTTGCAGCATTTCCTTTACATGTAATATCAAACCAAGAAAGGAAACTTAATTCTAGTTTTGTTGGTATTCCTCGAAATTTTATTCTTATATCTTTTAGGAAAATACTAATGAATACTTTTATTTCTATTTAACTAAGTTCTGAATATAAATATTTTTATTGTGTCTTTATCATAACACCAAATGATATCACAACAAAGATATGTCGTAGCACATTTGTAAAATAATACTGATGACCCACTTTCGGAGAAGAATAAGCGAAGATATAGAGATCTGTATATTTCGATCACTTACTGTGATCCTCTTCAGCAGATATGAGTTACAAAGTAAAGTGCTGAAGAGGATCACAGTAAGTGATCGAAATATACAGATCTCTATATTTTCGCTTATTCTTCTCCGAAAGTGGGTCATCAGTATTACCAAATGATATATAGATCTGAACTGTCCCTCCTATTTTCAATATAGTTGCCAGTTACTTTATTTGTAAATAATTTTAGTGATCATTGTCTCACCACTCACCAAGTCACCATCTCACTTCCATGCAATGGGAAGTGAGAAACCCCAAGCCATTATTTTTTCTAGGGATTCGAACTCACGATCACTTAGTCATGAGATCAAGACAGTATTCACTGGGCTATCACGCCGCTTAAAAAAAAAAATGCAATTTATTGGCGGTTAAAAATATGTCAGAATACATTCGCGCGTTAATGATTTTGTGATATACAAAATAACATAGCAA
>NC_134786.1:67786061-67791061 GCF_046742065.1 Oratosquilla oratoria
CTTCTTCTTCCTCGTAATTTTCTTCTTCTTTTTCCTTTTCCTCGTATTGTTCATCTTCTTCCTTTTCCTCGTATTGTTGTTCTTCTTCTTCCTTTTCCTCGTATTCTTCTTTGTCTTCTTCCTCTTTGTCTTCTTCTTCGGCTTCCTCTTCATCCTCGTATTCTTCTTCCTCTTACTCTTCTTCGCCTTCTACTTCTACTTCTTGTTCTTGTTCTTGTTCTTCTTTTCTTTTTCATTTTCTTCTCCATTTTATTCTTCTACTTCTTCTTCATCTTCTTCTCCTAGTTTTTCTTCTTGTTCTTGTTCGAGTTCTTTTTTTTGTTCTTGTTCTTCTTCCTCTTCTTTCTCATCTTCTCCTCAAGTGTCACTCGCTTAGTCTTCTTGTTATTGAACTTCACTCTTACCTTTTTTCCCTTTTATTTCCTTCAATTTCCCCGTCTAATTGTTTTTGTCTTATCGTTTTCCTGTTTTCTGCTTCTTTCTTATTCCTCCTCCCTCCTTTCTCTTCATTTTCATTCTTCTTTTATTTAATTTCATTGGAAGGAAACCCGGTGCCCTCTCATGGCGCATCAAGAGATCCAGAAAGATGTTCTTTTCATATTTTTCTTTTCTTGTGTTTCTTCTCCTTCTTCTTCTTCTTCTCCTCCTTCTTCTTCTTCTTCTTCTTCTTCTTCTTCTTCTGCTCTGTTTGTCTAACTGATTACATTTGTCTTCTCCATTACACAATTCTTGTGTGTGTTTGTGTTGTCTAAATTCTTGTTTTACCTCTGAATATTTAACGTATTCATTTTGTTTTACTCTATGTTTTTTCGTTATATATCCTTGAATCTGCTCTTTTCTTTCTTTCTGAATATAAATTTATAAGGTTAAGGTCTTAATTTCGTTATTTTCCTCCCTTTGCTTCATAAGACCATTCATTTTTTTTTTTGGGGGGGGTGGAGGTATATACCCATTTTCTTGAGTTTGTCATATTTTTTTCATATGTTTGCTTACAAATGTCGAGGAGATATATCTTTGAAAACCACTAACATTCTGCTATTCGTAAAATAGCATGAAGACGGAAAATATAGTTTGGCTTTTTTATATCAATGAAGCTAAATTATGAATCCCATTTGACCTTTTAGTTGGACTTATATTCTGCTTTTCTGTGTGTGTGTGTGTGTGTGTGTGTGTGTGTGTGTGTGTGTGTGTGTGTGTGTGTGTGTGTGTGTGTGTGTGTGTGTGTGTGTGTGTGTGTGTGTGTGTGTGTGTATGTCAGCACGAACGCCACGAGACAATTACATTTACCCAAATGAATTTAATCTATTTTCATTTATCCCTTCGACTGCTAATAAAGATTTGCAGAATTATTTTGCCTGCATCCTTTAGGCACTGAAAGGTTTACAATTTCTTCGACGATGACAAGCGCTTCGACAGATCATTTCCGGGAGGAATTAACCTCCCTCAATCGACATTCCTTAAAACCCTTCATTCAAATCATGAGCCCATTTTCTTCATACATGAATAAAATAGATTAAACATATAATGTTAATAGACCAGTCAAGAGGGTTCTTCTATGCAAAACAAGATAAAATGGAGCAATTTATGCGTTTAAGCAAAAGATGCAAAGATAAACTAAATCAACTTGTGTCGTAACACTCTTGAACCACCATCTCTCCTAGTATTCCATCTATTGAATTTTTTGTATTTATAAGCATGTATGTAGCTTTCAAAATAAAATTTACCAGAAGATGCCTAAGGTATAGGCGAAACGTCGTAATGCTCTAGTTTTCATATCCACAATGGACTCGATCGGAAATATTATTTATCATTTGTCAAGTTCTAAGAAGAGAATAATTAGAAGAATCGAAAGTGTTAAGAAAAAGATCACGAACGCTGAGTATGCTGTGATATTTAATAGAAAATGTCTCGATGAAAACTTGCTCCCTAAATTCACAAATATATATATATATTATATATATACATATATATATATATATTATATATATACATATATATATATATTATATATATACATATACATATATACATATACATATATATATATACAGTACATATATATATATATATATACATATACATATATACATACATACATATACCAAGCCTTTTTCCCCTTCCAAGGGAGGTAGCCAAAAAGGGAAAGGCCTAAAAACACTCCCACCCATTTCATCCCCAAACACACTCCACACCCCTCCCACCCTTCCTCTCATCTGAGCACCTCCTGGATGACGGGTCATCCCTGCACCCTGCCCACCGCCCTGGGTCAGAAGCAGTGTCGCAGGACACAGTAAATCCACAGCAAGGCCGCTTCATTTAATCGGCGACCCCCCCTCTCCGTCCCCCTTTGTATATAAGGCGAGGACGGGGAGAAATCCCTTCGGGCTGCGTCAAAATTTACTCACACATACTACCCCCCCCCCACCCTTTCCTCCTCATGCAGTCACTAAAATATCATCCATATACCTATACAACCATTCTCCACTCACCCTCTGTCTTCCGTCCTCTCCCCTTCCTTCTCTCAAAGACTATTCCCCTTTCCCCAAAAGCCCCCTTCCTCCATTCCTTACGTCCATCCTCACGTCCTGGGACTCACAGCCACTATCCTTCCCTCCATACATCTAAGCCTTTCCATACTAGCCTTTTCAACTACCCCCCACCCTTCACTTCTTCACTCATTTCTTGCCATGTGTCCGCCATCAATCTTTCCATGTCATCAACCATACTCCCAAATACCTTTTGGGAGTAAATATATATATATATTATATATATATATATATATATTTATATATACCCTTATATCTATATATATATATATATATATATATACTATATATAAGTGGCTCGTAGATAAAGGTTGAGAAGTGAGATAGAGAGGGATACGCGGCAAGAATGTCATTTTTATGAGTCGAATGTTTGATAAACAACATTTGTAGGCGAAGGAATTGCACAAGCTCATTCCTCACCTAGGTGTTTACAAGCATCGTTGGGGACCAGATTCCATTGTTGTATTAAGTGCCAGAGTAAAAGGAAAGGTGTACAAGACAGTAGTGAGACCAGCGTTGTTGTACGGTAGCGGAGACATGGGCACTGAAAAGGGTAAAGAAAGGGAGCTGGAACCGTCGCAGAAATAAGGATGTTGAGGTGGATGTATGGGTGTGACGATGGTTGATAGGATAAAGAATGACAGATCAGCGGTACTGTGAAAGTAATGAAGGCGTCGGAAAAGCGCAGGAAAGGAGATATTATATTGATTCGGTCAGTGTGAGAGTATGAGATGATAGACTACGAGGGAAGGAGAACTGGAGATGGAGGGTACAGGTGTAGTATGCAGGCGAGGGGAGACCCAAACTGCGCTGGTCAAGGACAGACTGAGAGAGTACCTTAAGGAGAAACAGCTGGAGGAGGAGCAGGTGATGGACGAAACAAGTGGAAACGACTAGCGAGGAACGGCGACCCCATATGATAAATGGGAAACGTCACAGGAAAAGAAAGAAGATGTTATGCTGATGGAACAGTATGTGAACTAGTCAGTGGTGCATTGTATATTCGAGATTGCCTCACTAGGCAGTATGCTAAAGGGTTAACAGACTTTACTGCTTGGAGGGAAGGGTGGAGTAGGGAGAATAATCCTATTGGTTCATGGGAGTAAAGTCACGCCTTTAGGGGATACGACTCTTAGATGTAAAAATATGATCATTTATACTATAAGAAATATCAAGTATGACGTCAATGTGAACTGGCCTTGTGATCAATTGAGGTGTCTGGATGGCCTGTGTGTGTTTTGTACATAAAGAAGTGTAATGTTTGTGGAAAGAAAACGACAGAAAAATTTAAGTGTATCAGTATATAGAACGTGTGACTAAGTCGGATGATCGGATATGATAATTGGTTGTCTGCAGAATAATATACATATACATATATACATTATTATATATACATGTATATAAAGTACTTATAGATATATAAGTACATATATATCAAATACTATACCAAATATATATGTGTGTGTATGCATATTATATATGGTGTGTGTGTATATATATATAACATATATCTGTGTTATATTATATATACACTATATATATATACATATATATGTATATATGTGTATATAATTGTATATAAGATACCATACATATGTGTGTGTGTATATACATGTGTTTTATATGGTGTGTGTCACTGTGTGGTCTGTATATATGTTGTTGTATATGAGGTTGTTGTGTGTGTGTATGTATTATACTGTGTTGTGTATATATACTTATGTGTATACATGTGTCTATATACTATATATGTACATATATATATACAATATATACATATATAATCTATACATAGTATAATGTGTATATGATCCATATATATATATACACATATATGTACATATATACATATATATAATACATATATATTCATATATATACAATATATATACATATATTGATAGTATACATATAGTGTATATACATATATATATATACATATAGTGTACTATATACATATATATATATACATATATCATACATATATATACCATACATAATTATATACACATATATATATGGTATACATATATATACATATATATATACATACATATATATATATAGATACATATATATATATAAAACATTGTGTATCATATACATTATATACATTGTGTGTATATATATATACATATATATATACATGTGTATAAGTGATACATATATATACCTATATATATAACATAGTATACATATATACATATAAATATATACATAACATAAATATATATATATATATAATACATATATATACATATATTATACATAATATATACTTATAGATATACATATAGTATATTATAAACATATCCACATATGTTTACAAATATACATGTTGTCATATACACATATGTTATATATATACATACATATATATAATACTTTTTATATATATATATATAATATATTACTATATATATACATATACATATATATATACATATATATACATAT
>NC_134786.1:67811061-67828561 GCF_046742065.1 Oratosquilla oratoria
TGGACGGTAAGAAGCATACCTTAGGTCAGGTCTGGGTCAAAGAGGGTACTACGCATACCTCAGGGCAGGTCAATTGGGGGCGAGGGCCCAGCAGTCAGGTCAGTAATTTAAATGACATGTATAACAATCTAACTGATCTAATTATTAATGCACAAAATACATTTATCCCCCTAAAGTCAATACGGAAAAATAGTAATACTCCCAAATGGATGACGGACAGATTGAAACATGAGATCGGAATGAAAAGAGGACTTTACGTAAAAATGAAAAACGGGGAATCACACCTTAGATCAAGTTATAACGAAATGGCAAAGCTGGTTAAAAGGAATACACGTTCAGCGAAACGTAATTATGAAATCAAGGTTGCCAGTCAAGCAAAATCCAACCCAAAGGGTTTCTTTCACCTCTATAGAACAAAAAATAAAGAAAGAATAGGACCAATTAAAAACAATGAAAATGTCATGATTGAATCGGAAGAAAAAATGAGTGAGGAGTTTAACAATTATTTTCTATCGGTATTTACTGATGAGAGGTTAGATAAAGTACCTGACTGCGATCCGATTTTCAGAGGGGATGAAGAAAGTAGTCAAACTAATATCAGCATTAGTAAAGAGGAAGTAGTCAAGCAGATTGACAGACTTAAAGCTACAAAATCTCCGGGTCCAGACGAAATTTTTCCAAGAATGCTTAAAGAGTGTAAATTTGAAATCTGCGACCAGTTAACTGAAATATTCAATAAATCGGTAGATACTGGTTCTGTTCCAACTGCTTGGAGGCAGGCAAACGTTGTTCCTGTTTTTAAGAAGGGAGATAGATCGTCTATATGCAACTACAGGCCAATCAGTTTGACATCGGTTATAGGAAAAATGCTTGAATCAATAATAGTAAATAGACTCAGAGAACACATTGAAGGGCATAATTTAATTCGTGTTTCACAGCATGGTTTCTCCAAGGGTAAGTCATGTGTGACTAATCTTCTATCCTTTTACACTAAGGTATATAAGGCGGCAGACAACAATGAAAATTACGATGTTATTTACCTTGACTTTAGCAAAGCGTTCGACAAAGTGCCACACCAGAGACTACTAAATAAAATCAAAGCCCATGGCATAGGAGGAAAAGTGTTAGAATGGATTAGAGCTTGGATTAGTAACAGAAAGCAACGGGTCACCATAAATGGAATAAAATCTAGGTGGGGCAATGTTACTAGCGGGGTTCCCCAGGGCTCGGTTTTGGGTCCCTTGTTGTTCATTATGTATATAAACGACTTGGACGAAGGGTTAAATAGTGATGTTAGTAAGTTTGCGGACGACACTAAAATAGGACGCCTAATTAGGTCAGGAGACGACGCCCAGATTCTGCAGGATGACCTTAATAAGCTGTTAACATGGTCGGTGAAGTGGCAAATGAACTTCAATATCTCTAAGTGTAGCGTGTTAAACGTAGGGCTACACAACCCCGAAAATAGATACAACTTAGATAACACGTTTTTAGAAAAATCTGAGTGCGAGAGGGACTTGGGAGTTCTGGTGAGTCCGGACCTTAAAACCAGGAAGCAGTGTATTAGCGCCAGAAATAAAGCTAACAGAGCATTAGGTTTCATTGCTAGGACGGTAACGAATAGAAGTGCAGAGGTAATTATTAAACTCTACCTAGCGATAGTTAGACCCATCCTTGACTATGCGGTACAGTTTTGGTCTCCGTCCTACAGAATGGACGTAAATTCATTAGAATCAGTACAGAGAAGAATGACCAAAATGATACAAGGACTCGGAAATTTGCCTTACGAAGAGAGGCTTAGGCACCTAAACTTACACTCTCTGGAAAGACGCAGAGTGCGGGGTGATCTAATAGAAGTGTTCAAGTGGATCAAAGGCTATAACAAGGGTGATGCAAACAAGGTCATCATAATAAAACAACAGGGCAGGACTCGCAGTAATGGGTACAAACTGGACAAATTTAGATTTAAGAAGGAAATAGGCAAGAATTGGTTTACTAATAGGGTGGTCGATGAATGGAATAAACTTAGTAACCATGTAGTAAGCGCTGAAACTATCAGTTGTTTTAAAAAACGATTAGACAACTTTATGGATGGGGATGACAGGTGGTGATGGATACGGAGCTGCCTAGTGTAGGCCTTATGGTCTTTTGCAGTCTCCTTTATTTCTTATGTTCTTATATATGTATACATATATATATATATATACATGTGTATACATATGTATATACATATATGTGTGTATACATATATATATATATATATATATATATTATATATATACATATATTATTTGCATGATGGAGAACACAGGGCAAGGCTCGGAACCCTAAAAACAATTTTCTGGAGAACATATACACAGGGGAAGGCTCGGAACCCTAAACACCCTAACGTTTCGTTCGCGTAGAACTTCTTCAGAGAGTGTATGTAGAACTGCAATTGAAGTTTATGTACTAAATCTAATTACCTTTTCGGACACTTGGGAAAGGTTGTTTTTCTGGCGTTTTTAGAATTAAAATACTAGTTTGTTTAGCTAAATTGATAAACCCTCCTCGATGATTCGATGAATTATTAGTTGAAATATATGCTGATTCAACAATTCTTCTAGTGAATTTATCAAAACCTGTATACAGCACTTCAGCTTCTCTCCAGCACTTCAGCTTCTCTCCAGTTTGGTAAATGATCGAATTTTTCCGCATGAACTACTAAAGAATTAGATGTCCTATGTGCTTTTATGTCGTTTTTATGTTCATAAATTCTTTTTTCTAATCCTCTTGACGATTCGCCAAAATAAGCCATTGAGCAACTATTGCACGAGATTTTGTACACGACGCTGTTTTCGGAATTGGTTCTCTTTTCGGAAGTCTTTATCAAATCACCTATCCTCTTGTTAGTTATTTTAGCTATGTTTATACCTTATTTTGTTAAATATTTGTCTATTATTGGTGACGTTTCTGAGCCAGGTACTGATATAAAATTGGTATTATTTTTATCATTTCTCTCTTTCTTTCCGCGATTGTAAATATTTATTGTTTTTCTTTTTGTTCTTTTCAACATTCCCTCTGGATATCCAAGTTTGTCAAAGGTTTTCATAATGTGATCAAATTCGCCTTCTAGGTATTCATTACTACAGATTCGTAGTGCCCTGAGAAAAAATCCTATTACTATACCACTCTTTGTCCTATCATCATGTGCGAAGTAATGTACTAAATCCTCTTTGTTTGTTTCCTTTCTGTATACTGAGAAAGTTACAGTTTTTCCCACTCGTCGTATTAACGTATCTAGGAAGGGCAATTGTCCGTTTTGTTCCTCTTCTACGGTGAACTGAATATCGCTGTTGACCGCGTTAAGCATTCTCACTTTATTATTTACATTGTTGTTTTCGGGGATGATTGCGAGGACGTCGTCTACATATCTAAACCAGTGTGATCCCCTACCATTGATTCTGATAAAGTTTTCTTTTTCTAATAACTCCATATATAGAGAGGCCATCACTGCACTTAAAGGACTACCCATAGCGGGACCTCTATGTTGTCCATATTCGTCACCATTAAAAGTAAACGCACCGAAATTTACGCATAAATCTATCAATTCTATATAATCTTCCCCTGTGTTTGTTCTCCATCATCCAAATAATTTGTCTAAAATACTTTTCAATATATATATATATATATATATATATATATATATATATATATATATATAAATATATATGTATATATATATAAATATATATATGTATACTTATATAAATATATAAATGTATATATATATATTATATATGTATGTATATACGCATTATATATATATATATATATACATATCAATATATATGTATATATACATATATATATGTATACATATATATACATATGTATATATATATATATGTACATATATATATATACATATATATATATACATATATATACATATATATATATATACATATGTATAAATATATATATGTACATATATATATATATACATATATATATATACATATATATACATATATATATGTACATATATATATACATATATATATATATACATATATATATATATACATATGTATATATATATACATATATATGTACATATATATATATACATATATATATATATATATATATATATACACATATATATGTACATATGTATATATATATATATATACATATATACATATATATACATATATATATATACATATATATATATTATATATACATATATATATATATATATTATATATATATATATATATATATTCACTATTAACCAACAATCGGAGAAAAATTGACGGAAGTACAGGGAAACTGTATATTTCGACTACTATCTGTTGTCCTCTTCAGCAGAATGCTTACAAGAAGTTAAGGTACAAGTATATATGAGGAAGTGAGGGGTACATAAAAGGGGATGGGGAAAGTGGGGGGACTCAGGTTACATGCCCTTGAAATGGTTGGGTCAGGAAGGATAGTTGGTGGTGTTTTGTCCGACCGCTCTTGACATTATTTTGTTGACCGCTAACTTCGTAATACAATCTGGGGGCCACTGACCTTTTGAAGTATTAAAGTTAGGATAATGTTTTATTAGAGAAGATTCTTTTGAAGAATTCTTTGTTAAATTAAATAAATTAGCTAAGAATATTAATTCTAAGGTCGAATGGGAAGGAGGTAGGATCCCATTCCTGGACATTTCGGTCATAAGAGACCCGGACCAATTGTCCTTTACTGTGTATAGGAAGCCTACCCACACAGGGAATTACCTACACTTCTTTAGCCACCATCCGGATAATATTAAATCTAGTGTTGCATCGGGCCTATATCTCAGAGCCCTTAGGATTTGTAGTCCACAATTCTTGCAAATAGAATTTGACATCATTAATAAACAACTCTCCAACGTAGGTTATCCGGAATGGTTTTTAAAGAAAGCCCTACATAAAGCCAAATCCAATTTTTATCAACCAAATAACTCCAGGGAGAAGTTTAAATGGGGTAACAATAACATCATTGTACCATTTAATGATTCTATCAACCCGGTCTCCAAACTTCTACCTAATAACCAAATCAAATTTATTTACAATTATCCAAACAGCATTTTTAGAAAGGTAGTAAATGTACACCGGAGGGATGATGTGGACCAAAACTCCGGGGTATATAAATTGCCTTGTAAAGACTGGGATGATGTCTACTGGGGCCAAACTGGCAGGAATTTGTCCACGAGATTAAAGGAACATAAAAACTCCATAAAATATGGACAAGTTAACTCCGCTGTGTTCCTTCATGCCAGCCAAAAAGACCATAGATTAGATTGGGATAATGCATCAATTATTTATAAATCACACTGTAGCTATCGAAGAAAAAATTGTAGAATCTTCTCTAATAAAACATTATCCTAACTTTAATACCTCTAAAGGTCAGTGGCCCCCAGATTGTATTACCAAGTTAGCGGTCAACAAAATTATGTCAAGAGCGGTCGGACAAAATATCACCCACTGTCCTCCCTCAACCCAACCATTTCAAGGGCATGTAACCTGAGTCCCCCCCACTTTCCTCATCCCCTTCTATGTACCCCTCATCTCCTCACATATACTTGTACCTTAACCTTATGTAAGCATTCTGCTGAAGAGGACTACAGATAGTAGTCGAAATATACAGTTTCCCTGTATTTTTGTATTTTCCGTTATTATTTCTCCGATAGTGGGTTTATAGTGAATATATATATATATATATATATATATATATATATATATATATATAGATATATATATATATATGGTACAAAGGTGGAGCATGCCGACAGGAGACCTATTATATATGTATATATATATATATATATATATATATACATATATTATATATGCTAATAAGAACACGGTTACGTGTGCTCACTTATGCAAAGTAGATCACTTGGAAAAAGAAACTAACGAAGCAGAGCGCTTTCGTGTATATATATATATATATATATATATTATATACATTATATATATATACATTATATATATATACATTATATATATATATATATATATTATATATTATATATATATATATATATATGCTAATAAGAACACGGGTACGTGTGTTCACTTATGCAAAGTAGATCACTTGGAAAAAGAAACTAACGAAGCAGAGCGCTTTCGTATATTACATCTTCAGTGCAACACTGAATGGGTCCCAGTGATTAGAGATACATTTTTATCAACCACAATGCACTTTAATTCTAAGCCATCTAGGTGCATGATGAAATTGAAACGTAGTACGTCCGAGGACTCGAACTCATGCGGCGAGAATAACGTTACCAGTGCCGAGTGACTAGACCAATACAACATCAAGAGAGATATAAGTTGAGCGCACTTTTTCTTATATATCTGTATGCTCGAGTTACATACACATACACGAAGGTTTGCGTTCAACCCATCTTCACTATGATAGAACATTGGTAAGTATACGAACGTAGGAAAGTATTTGCACAACACTGAATGGGTCGCAGTGATTAGAGATATATTTTTTATCAACCACAACACACTTTAATTCTAAGTCATGTAGGCGTATGCAGAAATTGAAACGAAGTACGCCCGAGGACTCCAATTCATGCGGCGAGAACAACGTTACCATTTCCGTGTGACTAGACCAATACACCATCAAGAGAGATATAAGTTGAGCGCATTTTTTCTTATATATCTGTATGCTTGAGTTACATACACATACATGAAGGTTTGCGTTCAACCCATCTCCACTTTGACAGTACATTGGTAAGTATACGAACGCGGGAAAGTATTTGTACAACACTGAATCGGTCCCAGTGATTAGAGATACATTTTTATCAACCACAATGCACTTTAATTCTAAGCCATCTAGGCGCATGCAGAAATTTAAATTTTTGAAGTTTATTATATTCAATGGCCTCGACTGAGAACTTATTTCATTCAATGTCGGCGATGTTGACAATAACTTTTTCCACCTACTCCTTGATCAAATCTTTGTCTTGACAGCTTGAAGAGATAGCAAAAAGAGTAAGAAGGGGAGACTAAAGGTGAGAGGAGAAATAGAGAAATTTGGATGAATAATGTAACATGTGTTGATGTAGTGGTACGCGGTAGCCCAGTGGATACCGTGTCAAACTCATGAGCAAGTAGTCGTGAGATTGAGTCTCGGGACTTGCTGTGTGCTTCTTGTATTGGTTTCCGACAGCCCTAGGCAGGCAGGTAGGCAACACAAACATCGACCTAAAAATAGTAATAATATTAAAATAATAAACTAATAAATAAATAAATAAATAAATGAATAAATGATAGATAAACAAATCATAAATAAATGAACAAATATTAAATGAATAAATAAATAGATCAATAAATAAATATAAATGAATAAATAAATATATATCTAAAAATAAATGAATGAATAAATAGATAAATAAAGCAGCGGCTTGCCGCAACTGACAGAGCTTGTCCTACCAGAAGTTTCTCACTTCCCACTTCATGGGAAGTGGGATGGTGAATTTAAGGTGATGGTGAGTGTAGTTCCAGAATTGCGAATCATGGAAGGGGTTGGGAGAAGTCTTTGTTAAGCAGTGGACAATGAATGATTGATTATTTGATATCATAACCATCATCACCGTCACCATCACCATCGTCATCGCATTCATCATCACCATTACCATCATCATAGCCACCATCATCACCATCACCATTGTCATCACCATCTCATTCACCATCACTATCATCATCACTATCATCATCACCACCACCACTATAAACACCACCATCACCTTCACCATCACAATAACATTCACTTTCATATTCACCATCACCATTATCATCATCATCACCATTATCATCATCATCACCATCACAATCACCATCACCATCACCATTTCCATTACCCATCTTCAACGTAATTACCAATTTACTGTAGTTTGACATATCGTCTGCTATCTTTAACTTGGTTTGTTACAGTTAGTCCTGATGATGTCTATTTGTTGACGAAATATCAAAATATATAGATAATTATAGAGAATTAATTTATTCTCACACTTCAGAGAAAAGATTTATAATTCAAGAAATAGAAAATACGTCGGAGTTAAAAACATATAATCTGGATATGTATACATATGCGTATACATATGCATATACGAATATATTCAAACGTATATGTATACATATATGTATGCGCCTGTGTGCATAGACACGCACGCACAAAGACACACACACACACACACACACACACACACACACACACACACACACACACACACACACACACACACACACACACACACACACACACAAGCACACACACACACACACACACACACACACACACACACACACACACACACACACACACACACACACACACACACACACACACACACACAAACGTAGACAAAGACATAGACAAAGGCACGTGTACATGAAATCACATAATTTTGTCTACGTTCACAATGTGACCTTAATGAAATGAAATTGATCTTCCTCACTTAGATCATCCGAGCTTATTTTCTCCAGAATCACACACTCTTTTTTATCTCTCTTGCAGAATGACGTTAATTCGTTGTTATGATTCCACTTCTTCCATTTTTACGTCTTCCACATGCCAGTGATTCATGATTTCGTCATTCCCGCGTCTTTCCTCCACCAGAGCGCCATCCAGTTGCTCTTCCTCCACAATCACGCCATTGACTCACACTTCCTCCATAATCACGGCATTGGCGTGAGCTTCCTCCACAATTACGCCTCCATGTTCTCTTCCTCCACAGTTTCGACCTCCTTTCAAAGCCTGTTGCCGTCCCTTCCTGGATACACTTCCGTCCTCACACTGCCGACCTCCGGCCTCTCCAGTCTGCTTACATTTCTCTCCTTATTCCTCCTTCCTTAGTCATTTCCTTTCCACATTTCCTAAGCTCGTGTTCTTGCTCTCATCTTCTCCATCTACATCTTCTGGTCCTCTTCTTTTCATTCCATGGGGAAAAAAATTAAACATCGGGTGGCTCCCATTGCATTAGAACAAACCTCATATCTTATCTCATCCTTCTTCCGTTTCTTTTTATTCTATCAATACCTTTCGTAAACCTTAAAATATTTCCCATTCCATCAGAACGGAGCTTCCGTTTTCTTCCATTTCGTTCCGTTCCTCTTTCCTTCCTTTTCATCGAGATCTTTCTTAAAATCCAGCTTCTTCCATTCCATTCACTTTGTGACCTTCGTATTTGATCAACCTAACTTTTCGAAATAAGTTTACCTTGATTCGGTCTCAGTCGTCTGGACCTCCCCTCCCACGTTATCTCGGCGACGACCTCCTACGCCCTCGACAAATTTTCTTTTATTTAATTCCTCCCTCCCTGCCGAACCTCCTCTCTGTCTCTCCCTTTCTCCGTTTATTTCTCCCTTGCGTCCCTCCTGCCGTTCATTTGATGTTCTTCGTCTTCGTCTGACATGCTGTTGTCTCTGCCTCCAGCTATTTCTTCTTATTTTGGATTTTTCATTCGCGTTTTTTTTCTTGACATGGGAATCTATCCTTTCTGTCTTTTCCTCATCACCAACCTCTGGGCAAACCCTGAGGTCCTTTGCTCTTCTCATAATTTGTTTTGTTGTATTTAACTTTTTTTTTTTCTTTTTCTCTTTGTAGGATTTGTCCTATTATTTGTTTTACTTTAACTTACTTCACACACTATTTCGTCAAGCCTGACAAAACACAGACGCGTCCACAGTCACAGATACACAGACAAAAAAAAAAAAAAAAAAAAAAAAAAAAAATGGAAGATGAAGATGAAGATGAAGAAGACTGTAACTTTGTTACGGGTTAGCTGGGTTCGAATCCTCGGCTCGTCCACATTTAAATTTCCAACGGATGCCTCCTTCGAGCGACTCTCAGTCTTGATTGCTATGGCATGGAATTAAAAGTGATTTGTGATTGAAAAAGATGTTAATTGATCACTGGGAACCATTCAGTGTGTATGTATGAACTTTCCCACGCGCACATACTATCCAATGCTCTATCATAGCGGAGGTGGGTTGGATGCGATATTTCGTGTAGTTGTATGCAATTCGAGTATACAAATATAAGAAAGTCGTACTCAACTTATATCTCTCTTGATAGCGTATTGGTTTACGTCACTGTAACTTTGTTACGGGTTAGCTGGGTTCGAATCCTCGGCTCATCCACGTTTCAATTTCCAACGGATGCCTCCTTCGAGCGACTCTTAGTCTCGATTGCGATGGCATGGAATTAAAAGTGATTTGTGGTTGAAAAAGATATTAATTGATCACTGGGAACCATTCAGTGTGTATGTATACACACACACACACACACACACACACACACACACACACACACACACACACACACATATATATATATATATATATATATATATATATATATATATGTATATATGTGCTAGGTTGGTTCTATGTGAGGTTTTCAATGAACTAAACACCAGTGATATTCAAGAACATCTACATATATCACAACACGTCAACTTCCCCACACTTAGGGTTCATTCAGACGAGCGGGTTGGCCGCCGCGGGTGCAAAGCGGGTCAGCCGCCGCGGAACCGCTTTATATTGATTCCTATGTAAACCACTGGTAAACCTCTCGACTGACATAGCCAGGCGGGCTGGCCGCGGCGGTTTCAAGTGGGGAAATGCGTCTCACCCGCCGCGGTCAGGCGGGTAGACCGCCCGTGTGACATCAGCCATAGCGTCAACACGCTTGACCTCATTCTAAGTGATATGAGTGAACTGTACCTCTCCCCTCAACCCCTCCCCCCAATTGGTCGGTCCACCCACACTTCCATCCTGTGGTCGCCGGTTAGCACTACTTCGTTGTCATACAGCACCACCACTCGCTTTCACAGGCCTGTGCCCGACTCATATTTGCGTGAATTTGGACAACGGATTACTCACAGTTTGAGGGAGTTCGGGAGAAGTGGGACATCTACGAGTATATCAATATAATTATACAGATCTTCCATCGTTATTTCCCTTTGAAACAAATGGGGACACACCCAGCTGACGCCCCATGGATCACTTCTAGGATTAAGAGACTGATTCAACAGCGTGCTAAAGCTTTTTACAATGACATCAACCTTTTTAGACAACTCCGGAACAAAGTCATATGGGAAATCAAAAGAGCTAAGAAAATGTACTACCCTAACAAGATCAAGCAATTACAGCAGAACAGCAGCCTGTGGTTTAACAGGGTCAAAAGCTTATTTGGTAGGAAGCAGGCATCTGACATTCCCTTCTTATCACAATTTTCACCAGTCCTTGCGGCTGAGCAAATAAATAACCACTTTACATCCATCTGTCAAACGCTGCCCGGGATTGTCCCCTCCCTCCTCCCTGCGTTCCTCCCCTTCCCTCCCATCACACAGTACATGTTTTTCAGGTTGCCAAAAAGCTCACCAACATCAAGTCAAAGCGGTCCTCTACACCCGTAGGCTTACCCATCAAACTTTATCGTGAATTTGCTCGCGAACTTGCCATCCCGATCTATTCAATAATCAATGCCTCACTTAAGCAGCGCAAAAGTCCCATCCCCAAATCTTCCAACCCCCGATCCTTTAGTGATCTCAGACCCATTACTATCTTCGAGTGGGCATACTCCAAAATCAGCAAATTCATTGATCCCCAGCAGTTTGGTAACGTGAAAACATCCTCCACCACTCACTATCTTATTAGCTTCCTTGACTTTACCTACAAAAATCTCGAGCAGCGCAAGACTTCAATTGCAGTGGCGTTCATTGACTTCCTGACGGACCGTTGTCAAGCTGTCAGATATGAGGGACACGTCTCTGAAGTACAGCACCTATCCTGTGGGGTACCACAGGGAACAAGAATGGGGCCACTGTGTTTCTTAATACTCATCAACGATGCCCTAGGAGGCACACCGCACAGGTGTAAATATGTAGATGACTGCACGGTGGGGATCCCTGTGTCCAACACTGACCTGAGCGTGAGCTACGACGCACTGCAGGACACGCTGGATAAGCTACACACATGGACAGTGCACAACAGTCTCCATCAACCACAAAAACTGTGGTAATGCACTTCCACACCTCAAATGACGTTCTCTCCCCTCCCCTGCTAACAATTGACGGCTAACCCCTACAAGTGGTTCAGTCAACTAATTTGCTGGGGATAACCATCGACAAAAAGTTGACTTGGAAGGAGAACACCGCCAACACCTCCAGGGCAGCCTCCTACAAGCTGTATATGCTGCGTCGACTGAGTTCACTAGGGGCTCAGGCTGAAGATCTCAAGACCATCTACACTTCCTTCATTTTACCAAAGTTGATGTACGCATCACCCTCCTGGGACTCCTCACTCACAACCACGCAGCAGTGACAGCTGGAGAAAGTGCAGAAAAGAGCCTGTAGCACAATCCTTGGCCAAGAATACACCACCTATCAGCACGCTCTCACCACACTAGGACTACCTACCCTTGCTTACCGCTATCTTCAGAGTCTGAGACCGTTTACGGTCACCCTAGTTAAACATCCTTGGCACCGGAACCTGCTACCTCCACAGGTACCACGACCACGGCTGCAGGTGCGGCACCATAATACCATCAAGCTGATCAGAGCACGTACCGACCGGTATAAGAAGAGCCCCATACCGACATTTGTGGACTTAATCAACAACAAGAATTAACATTGTTGTACTACACAGCTATTCCTTAGCTTACTTTTTTTAATGCTTGTAACATCTTTTCACTGTCATAGTTTTATAATGTTATAATCTTGTAGGATGTATATTTTCAGCAGTAATGCTGCTATACCCAGTAAACAGAATATCATTATTACACACACACACACACACACACACACACACACACACACACACACACACACTTTCGTCGGATGGACGGAGAAGATTGGAATTCTGAAGAAAAAGTGAAATTTTCGTGGATCTCGACGCAAAGGAAGTACCTTATTGTATTTACAGGGAATGGGAAAGCTCGTGGTGTGGTGGGAAAGTGAGGAAAAAGGAGAAGGGAGGGATTATTGAGGGAAATGGAAGGAAATGAGGAAGGGGAGGACTTGGTCCAGGAGGCTAGGGGTCTTGTAAACAAGAGAAGGACCGATGATTTTGGAGAAGGGATTAACAAAAAATGTAAAGATTAGAAATATAGATGAGAGCAGCACAATGGAAGGTGAGGATAATAATTTCCAGGGATTTAATGAGGGGGGGGGCGGATACCAATCTCCCCCGATTGGCAAGACTAGAGGAAAAATTGAACAAATGACCGAACATTGGGAGAATAGGTTCGGTAGCATAGCAAAGATTGCGCAGAGTTGAAAAATTGGAAGAACTAGAGAAGGTGAACATAAACTTAACTAAAGAAATAGAAGAATTAAAAAGACAGTTAAAAGAAGTAAAAGAGGAGAATGAAGAATTAAAGAGGAATAATAAAGACAATAAAGAGGCCATAGCAAAAGAAGCACAGGGTTGGAAAAAAATCCAAGAAAACAGTAAAGTTGCATCTACTGACATAATCAAACAGCAAATGAAAGAACAAACTGAAGACTCAGTTACTAAAGTGACGAGACAGAAGGAGAATATAGTAAGAGACTAAGCAGATAAAAAGAAATGTATAATTATATTAGGAATGGAAAAGAAACATGACCTAAATAGAACCACAAGAATCAATGAGGAAAAGAAAAAGTAAGCAGTTTACTAGAATTAGTTCAGGAAGATGAACCTGAAATCATGAAACAAATTGAAGAGATGTATATACTCGGAAAGTATAGTACAGAGACCAGACCAATTAAGATTGAATTCAGGTCACAAACGACGGCAGAGAATATCTTAGCAAAAACAGGGAAACTAGCAGCAAGTGAACAATATAAAAAGGTATGGATAAAAAGAGAAACGAATAAAGAGGAAAGAGAGGAAGCTAAGGAAAAAACGAGAACAGAACAGAGTCAGAAAAAGAGAAATTCTATTGGAGAGTAGTGAATATGAAAGTAAGGAAATACGACATACTAGAGAAAAACAAAAGGGAAACAGAGAATACAATGGAAGTGGCAGAAAACTAAGAGTGTCTTACACAAATATAGATGGATTAATAACAGGATTGAATGAGCTGAATGATTATCTGAAGGGAAAAGAACTGGACATAATGGGAATTGTAGAAGCGAAATTAAGAGCTCTACTACCACCCGACAGTGTAGGACATGATGCATATAATTATTGGATTAGAAACAGAGAGACAAAATAAGGGGGTGGTTCTATGTGAGGTTTTCATATATGGAAAGAATACAGTTGAGATGATTATGATCGAAGTGGAAGACAGAGATAAGAAGAGCAGAAAGTTTGTGATAAATTATGTGCGTCCGAAAACAGCCGCGTGGGAAGAGAGTGAACATAAAAGTATGTTAGAAGAGACAAGGATAACATTAAATAAGATAATAGAAGATGGAAGAAGAATAGTTATGATGGGCGACTTTAATTGCAAAGAAGTCTGCTGGGAAGAGATGACAGTAAAGGGTGGAGACGGCTCATGTGGAAATGTTCTACTCGAGATGATTATTGACCATACAATGACACAGTGGATACAGGAGAACGCTAGGTATACAAATGAAGAAGAACCATCGAGACTAGACCTAATAATCACATCTGAACCTAGAATAGTGGAAAAGATTGAATATAAGACACCAATAAGTAAAAGTGACCACATATTGATTGAACTGGAACTAAATGAGAAAAAATACATGAAAAGAAATTAACAATATAGAAAAGGAAGAATGATGTATGAAAAAACAAACTTTGATAAAATAAGAGAATTCTTTCAAAAAGAAAACTGGGAAGGAATATACAAAGAAGAAACAACAGTGGAAGAGAAATGGAATATTTTGACAAAAAATTATAAAAAAAAAGAGTGGAAAAGTATGTCCCAAGACAAAAACAAGAAAAAAGAATATGTAAAGTGCTGGTACAACAAAAGTTGTAGGGAGTTAAAAGACAAAAGAGACAAAGCTTGGACCAAATGGAAGAAATACAAAAGACCTGAAAAATGGAAAATATATACTTATTATAGAAATGAATATGTACAAGCGTGCAGAGAGGAAAAGAGAAAATATGAAAAAGATGTCATAGAAAAATGTAAAGATCAACCAAAATTATTTTACAGATTTGCAAGCAACAAACTGAAAAACAAACAAGATTTAGAAAAATTAAAACAAGGAGGAGTTGAATACACAGAGGAAATTGAAATGGCGGAAATTATGAACAAGCATTTTAAATCAGTGTTTACAAGGGAGAACATACAACCTGAAGAGATCGAATGGAAAGAGAAAGTCCCCCCTATGAAAGAAATAGAAGTAACAAAGAATGAAATAATGAAACACTTGAGTAATCTTGATATCAGAAAATCGCATGGACCAGATGAAATAGCAAACTGGATTCTGAAAGAATGCAGGAATGAACTGGCCATCAAAATACATAGCACAATAAACAGTTCCTTGAAAGAAGGTAGAGTTCCAGAAGATTGGAAAAAAACAAATATAGTACCTATATATAAAGGGGGAAATAAAGAAGACCCTACCAACTATAGACCAGTCTCTCTAACAAGTACAATAGCAAAAATTTGGGAAAGAATTGTCAAAAGTAGATGGGTAAAATATTTAGAAAAAAAGAACGTGCTAAATCAAAGGCAATTTGGATTCAGACAAGGACGATCATGTGTCACCAATTTAATATGTTTCTATTCAAGGCTAATAGATATAATACAAGAAAGAGATGGATGGGCTGATTGTGCATTTCTAGACCTAAAAAAAGCTTTTGACAAAGTACCACATAAGAAGTTGCTTAAGAAATTAGAAACCGAAGGAGGAATACAGGGCAAACTGCTTAAATGGATGGAAGACTTTTGGCAAGAAAGAGAAATGAGAGTAGTGATGTGAGACAAACACTCAAATTGGGATGAAGTAATAAGTGGTGTTCCACAAGGAACAGTTTTGGCCCCAATAATGTTTGCTATATATATTAATGATATGGATGAAGAAATTGAAAGTTATATGAGCTTCTTTGCAGATGATGCAAAACTATTAAAAAAAAGTGAACACGGAAGAAGATTGTGAATCACTACAGAGTGATCTAAATAAAGTATGGGAATGGAGTAGGAAGTGGGAGATGGAGTTCAATACTAAAAAGTGTAGTATAATGGAATTTGGAAAAAGCAAAAACAGAATAACAGGATCATATAAATTGGGAGAAGAATAAAAAAAGTTGAAAATGAGAAGGACCTGGGAGTCATTGTTATGAATAATATGTCACCTGAGAAACATATAAATAAAAATTTTGGTGAAACTTATAATTTAATAAGAACAATCAAAGTGGCATTTATATACCTGGATGAAGAAATGGTGAAGAAAATACTAATCATTCTTATAAGACCAAGATTGGAATATGCACTAACGATGTGGTGACCAAGTACAAAATTTCTTTTATAATTTTTTTTTGAAAGAATACAAAGAGCAATTACAAAATTGGCACCAACACTCCCAAAACTATCATATGAAGAGAGACTAGAGCAAAGAAGACACTAGAGCAAAGAAGAGAGAGAGGAGATTTGATAGCTATTTACAGAATCATGAAAGGCATAGAAATTATTGATAGAGAGGATCTAATAAAATGGGATGATAGAAATACAAGAGGACACGGAAAGAAAATCAAGAAAGACAGCTATAGAAGAGATCTGAAAAAGAACAGCTTTCCTCACAGAGTAATAGACAGTTGGAACAAGATAGATGAGAAAGTAGTGTGTGCAAAAACAATACATGAATTTAAACATAGTTTAGATAAAATGAGATATGAAGACGGGACACAACGAGCATAGCTCCCCATCCCGTAAAATACAACCAGGTAAATACGACTAGTACACACACACACACACACACACACACACACACACACACACACACACACACACACACACACACACACACACACACACACACACACACACACACACACACACACACACACACACACACACACACACACACACATGCGCGCGCGCGTTAGCCAAAGGAAAGTAACCTAAATATTATCCTCTTTAAAGATTTCTCATCTACTTTGGATCTGCTCCGTGAAATAAAGTATCAAAGATACTTAAGCTCTTACGTTATCATGTGTTGCTCTAAATTAGTAATTTATGTATAACCAGGTGCCTGTAGGAAAAATATATACAGAAGCGTCACCTTAACCCTACGCGTTCGGACAGAGAGGACAAGAGGAAGTCACCATCGGCTGTTATGGATCGAATACAGTTTCCTTATTTAGAAAGTAATTTTGAAGCTCAATAAAACACACCAGCACACCAGTAATGGAAGTGGTATGCAAAAGCTAAATTCAGTGCAATTTAGCCGATTTAGGAGGACAGAAATCACTGTAATATTTTCAAAAGTTACATGATATATCGCTGCTTTACTTCTACCTCCTTCATTCATATGAACTTAGAGAATTTGTTTGAAAAACGAATGTTA
>NC_134786.1:67833561-67838561 GCF_046742065.1 Oratosquilla oratoria
TCTTTACGGTCTTCTTTCCATTTTTTATTGAGTTGTCTCCCCCTACTTCAACTTCAACTTCTTCTTCTTCCTCCTCTTCCTCTTCTTCTACTTCCTCTTCATTTTCTTCTTCCTCTTCTTTATCTTCTTCTTCTTCTTCTACTTCTTCATCCCCTTCTTCTCCTCTTCCTCACCTTCTCCTCCTCTTCCTTTATCTTCTTCTTTCTTCTTTTTTATTGTCCTCTTCTTTGAATTATTTTGTGTTTTCTTTTTCATCATCACCTCACAATTGATCTTTTCTCTTTTATTCTATTTTCACCTTCACCTTTTCCTCGTCCATACCTTTATTACTTTTCTCTTTCTCCCCTTCCTCCACCTCCTTTTTTTCTTCTACCTCCTCCGGCTTTATTCTTCTTCCTATTCTTTATTCACCTTATCCCCATTCTTCCTCTGCACGGTCTGGACCAGCGTTCACCTTCCTGGACTCTTTAACTCAATTTTTCTCTCTTGCAAGCCCCCCTCCTGTTTCCTTCACTCAGTCCTCCACTCCCCTTTCGGGTTGTCGTCCTCGTCCTCGTCGTCCTCGTCCTCATCCTCATCCTCATCCTCGTCCTCGTCCTCGTCCTCATCCTCATCCTCATCCTCGTCCTCGTCCTCGTCCCCATCCTCGTCCCCATCCTCGTCCCCATCCTCGTCCCCATCCTCGTCCCCATCCTCGTCCCCATCCTCGTCCCCATCCTCGTCCCCATCCTCGTCCCCATCCTCGTCCCCATCCTCCTCCTCCTCCTCCTCCTCCTCCTCCTCCTCCGCCTCCTCCTCCGCCTCCTCCTCCGCCTCCTCCGCCTCCTCCGCCTCATTGTCCTTCACTTCCCAAACCTCTTCTTCCTCCATTTTCATTCCTCACTCCTTACGACCTCTTACACGCCATATAGGATTTTTGCTTCGAAGTTTAGCACCTTTTGATTTTCTCACCTTTCCCCCGTCCGCTTTAATCCTCCAGTTTTTTTATTTTATTTTTTTTTATCCCTTTTTCAACTTTGCTTTTCGTTCTCTTTTTATCTTCTTACTCTCCCGTTTATCCTCTTCTTTTTCTCTCTTCTCTGGTTCTTATTCTTTCTTTATTCTTTTTTTTTTATTAAACCCTTTTTTCCTCTTATGCTTCCACTAACCCCATTCTTATGCCTTAAAAATCTTTCCTTTTCAACAACACTCTGGTCTCATTTTGGGTTTTGGCTTAATACCTTATGTAGTCAGTACTTCAATGACCTTACTGAGGTCCCTACGGACCCTTTCATTCAGCATTCCTTTATTTTCGGAAATTAATCTCTTCTCGAAAATGAAAAATTATCACTTTTGTCCTCTATTATCCTTGTTCTGCTATTTTCTTCTTCTTTGCCTTTTCTACAACTCCACCTCTCATCAAGGGATAGAAGCGCTGGAAATTGCTGAATGAAAAGAATTAGTCCTTGTTTTTCCTTCTTCTCAGCTCTCACTTCTCCTCTCGTTTCTCTTGATATATTCTCAATAAGTCGTTCCTCAATCGCAGTAACTATTTTCTATACTCTTCCCTTTGACTCCAGAGGCCCCTTTCCTTCCTCTGTTCCTTCTGCCCATCCAATAACATCTTTTCCTTCCCTTTCTTCTTCACTTTTTCTTCTTGTAAAAAACCCAGACACCCTCTCTTCACTCTCGCTCCGGTTGCTATTGGCTGGGCACACGTTCCAATGGATCTTGATTAATTTTCATTAAGCAGTTAACTCGCCCGTGTCTCCCTGCACGAATATTCGTATAATTTTGCGCTTATAATCTCTGTTGTTCGGTGTTATTTGGATATCCCTTCTTTATTTTTTTCCCCAATCTCATTTTCTTAGGAACTGCTTTGGGTGCGGGTGAGAATACCTTTCGTGTTGATTACTGCACTGATGGTAATAGATATCCCTAGCATAAACACTTGTATAACATAGTTAACATAGTTGTAATCAATTACTAATACTTTACCACTACTGACGCCAGTGTTACTATTTTGGTCGTCTGTTTTGTTATTGATGTTGTCTTTGTCTTTTCAGTGATGCATGTTGTATTCTTTTATTTATTTATATATATATATATATATATATATATATATATGTGTATACATATATTATATATATATATATATATATATATATATATATATATATATATATATACATTTTAGCTGTTGTGTTAGGTTTGTTGTTGTTGCCATAGTCGTGGTTGCAGATTCTGTTTGTATTCATCTGTGTTTTTGTCGTCTACAAAGATTTTTTTTTTCATCGAGGAAGGTGGTGTCTCAGCTGGTTTTCATCTTCCTTACCATTGCCGATGCTTTCTTGTCGCTTTATTGGGAATTATCGTCGTTCTTATATTTGTCGTCCTTTTTTATTGGCTATTATCATTGTTTTTGTCGTTGTCATTATTTTTTGTTGTTGTTCTTTTTGGCCGATACGGTTGTTTTCATTATTGTCGTTTATATCATCGTCTCCGTCGCGGTCGTTGTCGTCGTCATCGTCATCGTCGTCTTCGTCATCTTGGTATTTATCACTGTTTTCATCACTATCGTACTCGACGATTTCACTAACGTTGTTCTTAGTAGCTACTATCAACGTCATCATTACAACAATAAGTGTCATATATAACACATTTTATCCTAAGATAAACATCTAAGAACACCTTTACTTCATTCTAACTCACAATTACATTTCCTTCGTAATAGTTTGTTTCATTTAAACTTTTTCATGGCCCTAAATCTCTGCTCCGACATTATTTTTCCAACACAATTCTTTTCGTCGTTTTTTTTTTTCAGGTTCTTCACACCTAATTCAAGTCAAACATTCCTCTTTGCGTTTTCATCATCATTTCTCGGTTAATAATTTTTTGAGGAATCTGACTTGTGGTGTAATTCTCTCTTTCATTTCATTTCTTTTTCATTCGTGCTTAATAAATTCTAATTTTTCTTTTCTACTATTTGTTCTTCCCTTTGAGGTTTGAAGTCATTGATTTTTATTTTTTTATTTTTTTGGCACTTCACGCTTTGTGGCTCATCAAATTCATGAGCAATTTAGATATTTTTTGTGACTGCGAATAGCAATGTAATGTTCGGCTAATAATATGCAAACTATTTTTCCGTTTTCTATGATAGCTGCTTTCGTTTCCATCTTCAAAACAAATATTTGACAACATGCGTATAAGATTTCTCGTTTTCTTGAATATCTTCATATTTGAATGCAACTTATTTCAGGGCAATGAGGCTCGCCTTTACTCCCATAATCACCCTTCTTTCTTCCTCTCTTTTCTCTTTCTTCATCTCTTTTCTCTTCTTTTTTCATCTCTTCATTTCACATTTCTTATGTGCACCATTTCCCCGGCAGGACATTTTCTCATTTCACCTTTCCTTCTCGATTTTTTTTTTTTTTTTTTATGCTTGCGTGATATTCACAAACGTTTCTTTTTGCTTTTCTTCAGTGCTCCACTTCGCTTTTCTATCACTCTACGTACTTCCCCGTCTATCTGTCAGTCTTCTCAAACGTCTCAACGCATTTGTGCCTGTCTTCCTGAATGGCCTAACGTGCCTGTGTCTGTCTGTTTTTGTAGACGTCCGTCCTTTCATCTGCTTCCTGTTTGTCTGTCAATCTATTTGTTTTTCATAGTTTCTTAACCCCCACACACACACACACACGAACAAACAAGGAAATATGATTTCTTTCTTACTTTTTCATTACCGAATAAATCACATGGAGAGGAATATAAGAGTCTAGTGTCTTTGAGGATAAAGGATAAGCAGCTGCTTGGTACGAAACGGGTCATTCGAGATAGTCTATCCCAAAGGAGTCACATGCAACTGAATAAAATGGTCTGGCAGTATGCAGTAACATACATCTCATAACAAGGAAAAATATTTCTGGCTTTCATTGTATATATACATTATATACATATATACACACACACACACACACACACACACATATATATCTCTATATATATATATATATATATATATATTATATATATATATTTCTTAGAAGCTTTCTTAATTCTAACTCCATTAAGAAGAGGTTATGGAAATGCAGGAAAAAATGGACATGAAGAAAATAGGCCAACAGTCGAGTGTGTAAACTTTCTCCGAACACCTCATTTAGGAAAATCAAAGAAACATCAAATTTTTATTTAATTGACCCTTTTTCTACTCTGAGCAATTTTAGAGGCTTTGTTCTGGAACATTTTGGTGAATTTATTGAAGGGCAAAAACCCGTATTGAAGGAGTTAAGATTATCTTGAGGAATCTCTTTGCAACGATGATGATCAGTAAGTGTTGTGGTCTCTCTGGTGATAGATACATCTATCCAGCTGAAAGGATAATCCCGTCTTGAAGGGGTTTATTACTTGTACATGAGGAAATATTACTGTCATATACAGCTTTTGATTGAGAATTAGTTAATAACTTTATTGAAAGTAGTTGGTACTCACATGAATAAATCCCACAACGGGAAGTCAAGTTAATCCTGTACTAAAGTCGCGTACCTTTGACACGTTAGTTTAAAGCTAAATGGATTTATTCGGTTCAGAAAATGCCACCATTACCAAAGGTGAGTGGGTAAAAGGGTTGCATCAACGTGTCACCTCACTTCGGAGCAACCCCAAACCAGATTCTCACTCCATTTGCTCCGCAGACGGAGCTTTTACCACGATCGGGGGCGAGGCCGTAAAACCCTCAGCAATGGCTGTACACCGCATCACCTCTACAGTCCCCTTGCGAGAAGAAATCTTCAACACACGTGCACACACACACACACACACACACACACACACACACACACACACACACACACACACACACACACACACACACACACACACACACACACACACACACACACACACACACACACACACACACACACACACACACACACACACACAAGTGCACAATCGCGCGCGCGCGCACACACACACGCACACGCACACAAACATACACATACACATACACACACACACACACACAC
>NC_134786.1:67846061-67853561 GCF_046742065.1 Oratosquilla oratoria
GAATAGATATACATTGATGACAGTGTTTCCAATATTTTCAAGTTATATTTTGATTAAGCAATGGGTGTCTGGGTTGTGATATTTGGCAAAGAATAATTGCAGATCGAGGTAATCATTTTCTTTTCTACCAATTCCGCCGAATAAAATCGTCTTTCGTACTTAGGAATGAGATATTTAGAACATAACACTATATCATTAAATTGCCCTAAGGGTGTAGCACAAATGTTGAGAACGGTGATTTATTTCTTATATCAATAGGGACCCCTTTGAGTAATTCAATTGAATTTGTATATTCATTTCGTCTGTCATCAGGCAGTTTTATTCAGCTGAGGCAATTTTTTTCTGATCGCTAAATTAAAGAAATATATTTCAGATAGTACAAATGGTAAAGATATGTATGATGTAGCTTTACACATGATTGTGCTTTGCAAAAAAAAAAAAAAAAGGAGAGTGCAAAGTTCGTGGAATATTTTTGATTTATTTTGGGAAAAGTATTGGGGAACACTGGAAAATAATCTTTGGCGATTCTCTTTAAATACCCTAGATTGTTGAGTACAGAGAAAACTGCAAAATTGATGGATTGATGTTTGGGTTGTTGCTGATGATGTAGATTGGAATGAAGTTAGGATTGGTGTTGGATCGGGTGATCGGTTTAGGTACCATTTTAGATTAGGGCTGTCGAGGTTATACTCGTAGTTGGGGTTTGGCTTGAGCTAAGTTAGGCATGGGTGTTTCCTGGGTCGAAGTTGGGACTGGGGTTGGAGTTGGGGTAGGGGGTAGGGTTAGAACTGAGTTGTGGTTAGTGTTGTTGTTCGGTTTGAAGGTGGGGTTGGAGTTAGGTAGGGGTTGGGGTTGGGGTTGGGGTTGGAGTTGGGGATGGGAATGGGGACGGGGGTGGGGTTGCTGTTGGGGTTGGCGTTGGAGTTGGGGTTGGGGATGGGGACGGGGACGGGGTTGCTGTTGGGGTTGGGGTTGGGGTTGGGGTTGCTGTTGGGGATGGTGTTGGGGATGGGGATGGGGTTGGAATTGGGAATGGAGTTGGTGTTGGAGATGGGGTGGGGGTGGGGTGGGGATGGGGTTGGAGTTGTGGTTGGTGTTGGGGATGGGGTTGGAGTTGGGGTTCTGGTTGGGGTTGGTGTTAGTGATTGGGGTTGGGGTTGGGATTGGGGTTGGGGTTGGTGATGGGGATGGGGTGGGGGCGGGATTAGGGTTGGGGTTGGGGTTGGTGATGGGGGTAGGGATGGGGATGAGGTTGGGGTTGGGGTTGGGGTTGGGGTTGGGGTTGGGGTTGGGGTTGGGGTTGGGGTTGGGGTTGGGGTTGGGGTTGGGGTCGGGGTTGAGGTTGAGGTTGAGGTTGGGGATGGGGTTGATTTTTGGGGTGGTAGTCTGGGTTGGGGTTGGAAGTGGAGTTGTGGTTTGGATAGTGTTTGTGCATGTGTTTGTGTTTGTGGTTGTGGTTGTAGTATTAATTGCCACAACTAGATCAAGTATGGATCAAGTGTGAATTAGTTCCAAATCATGTATCACTCATTAATTAACTGGCATAAGATAGCATAGAAACGTGATCTGAGTGAGAAATAAGGCTAATCTTACTAGGTTACTAATGTATACTTTGTTCTTTATGGGCGTTGTCATAGATGGAGCAAGGTCTTGTACAGGAAGCTCTCGGTGACCATCCCAAGGACGGGGGAAGAGGATAGAGGGGTTACTGACGAGCTATGTAAGCCTTTTCTATGATCGTGTGTGACCGGTTGCTTTCTACTGTATAGACAGTAGGACAGAACGAGCATGCATATAGATGATCAAAATTGGCTGTGATAAGGCGGAACATTGAGGACAGTGAGCAGGGCGGCAGGGGATCGGAGAGGAGAAAAGCAGAATGGTAATTGATTAGTTCGTGATGGGCGATGCAGGAATATTGAAAGTAGAGAATAAGTAATTGGAAAGGGAACAATAGAGGAAATGAGAAAGACAGCGGTACTGAGAGATTGTTTCCTATTGGTCCTCAAAAACTGAGTTGGAGAGGAGGGTTTGGAACATGAATTGGAAAACGAGAATGAGCCTCGGAAGAAGAAAGGGTAATGGAACTGAGAACAATGGTGTGGATCAGTAGCGATAGAATGGCTGGAACATCCAGGTGTGACAAAGCTGACTAACAATTGTTGACGTCATAGCAGTATATGAATAGTATCTTTTGTTGTTTATATGGTGTGGTTGTGAGTGGATGTGAGTGTACAGTAGATTTGGGCAGTAGTGTGTCACACATACATTAACACACACACACACACACACACACACACACACACACACACACACACACACACACACACACACACACACACACACACACACACACACACACACACACACACACACACACACACACACACACACACACACACACACACACACACACACACACACACACACACATTGACGCAATGGGTCAAGGAAAACGCCAGATATAGAAATAACGATGAACCCTCAAGATTGGATTTGATATTCACATCAGAACCCGAAATTGTAAATAAAATCGAATACAAGACACTAATTGGAAAAAGTAAACACACACTACTAGAACTAGATTCAAACGAAGAAACAAATATAGAGATTAACGAAAAACACAGAAAAGGAAGACTAATGTATAACAAAACAGATTTTGAGAAACTTAGAAAATTCTTTCAAGAAGCAAATTGTGAAAAAATAATAATAAAGAAACAAAGGTGGAAGAGAAATGAACAATTTGGAAGGAAATCGATAATGAAGGAGTGGATAAGTATGTACCTAGACAAAAACAGGAAAGGGTATATATAAAATCCTGGTATAATAAAAAGTGCAGTGAGGGAAAATGCAGAAGACAAAGCCTGGAAAAGATGGAAAAAAAAGAGAGAAATGGAAAATACTTACCAAACTACGAAATGAATATGTAAAAATACGTAGAGAAGAAAAAATGAATTATGAAAAGGACATAATAAGCAGCTGTAAAGACCAACCCAAATTATTTTATAGATATGCAAACGGCAAGCTAAAAAATAAACAGAAAATACTTAAATTATGTCAAGGTAACAGAGAATATACAGAAGATATAGAAATGGCAGATGTTATGAACAAACATTTCAAATCTGTATTCACCAAAGAGGAAAAAAATCTACAAAACTATGATCAAAGAATTGAAGTAAGATTTCCTCCAATGAAGAAATTAGATAATACTCAGAATAAAATAAGGAATCAAATATTAAAGCTTGACGTTAACAAGTCACATGGCCCGGACGTAGCTGCAAACTGGATACTAAAGGAATGTATAGACGAACTAATAGAAAAAATATACAAAATAATTGAATGTTCACTCAAAGAAGGAAAACGACCAGTAGACTGGAAAAATCCCAATATAGTGTCAATATATAAAGGGGGAAATAAGGAAGACCCAACAAATTATAGACCGGTATCCCTAACGAGTAGTTAAATTTTGCGAGAGGATCATCAAAGACAGATGGACAAAATATCTGGAAGAATAATAAACTGAACCCTTTGCAATTTGGATTCAGACAAGGAAGATCATGTACCACTAATCTGATTTGTTTCTATTCAAGATTGATAGATATATTGCAAGAAAGGGATGGCTGGGCAGACTGTGCCCTCCTGGACCTACAAAAGGCATTTGATAAGGTACCACACAGAAAATTGCTATATAAACTGGAAGCAATCGGAGGCATACATGGAAAATTATTGAATTGGATGAAAGACTTCCTACATGGAAGAAAAATGAGAGTAGTGCTCAGAGAAAAATATTCATAACTGTAAGAAAGAGTAGTAGCGTCCCACAGGGGTCAGTACTAGCTCCGATAATGTTTGCTATATATGTAAATGACATGGACGAAGGTATTGAAAGTTACATGAACTGCTTTGCGGATGAAGCAAAGTTATTAAAGAGAATAAACTCCGATACAGACTGTGACTCATTACAGAGTGATCTGAATAAAGTCTCAGAGTGGAGCAAGAGATGGGAGGTAGAATTCAACATCAAGAAGTGCAATATAACTGAATTTGGAAAAAGCAAGAAGAGAATATGAGTACAGTATAAAATGGACGGAAAAGAAGTAAAGAAAGTAAATTCTGAAAGGGACCTAGGAGTAATCATCACCAAAGACATGTCGCCAGATAAACATATAAATATAATAGTCGGAGAAACATACAATTTGTTGAGATCAGTAAAGGTGGCCTTTAAATGTCTGGATAAGGAGATGAGTAAGAAAATATTACAAACGCTGATAAGGCCAAAACTGGAATATGCAGCGCTGATATGGTCACCCAGTACAAAAAAGAATATAAGAAAATTAGATAGAATACAAAGAGCAACGACAAAGATGGCCCCAACACTTTCAAACCTGACATATGAACAAAGACTGGCCAAACTGGAATTGCCAACCCTGGAACAAAGAAGAGAACGAGGTGACCTATTAACCATCTACAGAATTATGAGAGGAAAAGAGCGCCTTGATAGAGAGGACTTATTAAAGTGGGACAGAGGAAAAACAAGAGGACATGCCATGAAACTCAAAAAGGATAACTACAGAAGAGACCTGAAAAATAACAGCTTCTCACACAGAGTGATAGATATATGGAAAAATTGGATGAAGAAATAGTGTGTGCAAATACAATACAAGAATTGAAGAACAAACTTCATCTTGCGAGATACAAAAATGGGTCACCACGAGCATAGCTCCCCTTCCCGTATAATACAACTAGGTAAACACACACACACACACACACACACACACACACACACACACACACACACACACACACACACTCGGTGTGTGTGTGTGTGTGTGTGTGTGTGTGTGTGTGTGTGTGTGTGTGTGTGTGTGTGTGTGTGTGTGTGTGTGTGTGTGTGTGTGTACGCGCGTGTGAATGTTTGTCTACAGAGGTGTTGGTGTTGATATAGGCGTTGATTTAACTTTGAATGAGAAGTGAATATGGGTGTAGATTTTTGAAGTGGATATCGGACAGGATGAAAATATTACATGTGCAATTCGGTGTGAATAAGATAAATAAAATTGATAGGTAACGTCAAAGGAATTAATGTAGGCAAGGTCATTGGCGGAGGACGATCTCAAAGCCATAGTAACATTGAATGTGTCCAAGGAGACTACGTCACAACTTTAATCAAAGAAACTGTAAAAGAATCGATCAGGTTTCCAAAGCGTGGAAGGGACGGGAGGAGAATAAGAGGGTACCGGTGGGGCTCACCAGCTGTCTTGACCATCTGGCGCGGAACGCACGAGGCTTCCTGTGGTTCTGAAGGACAAGGGGCTGCGAATACGACACATCCACCCCTTGCACAGTCTCCCTCGTTTTCCTTGCTCCATCAGGAGGACTGCAGTTCCTGTGATGTCAGCATGGGAGGTGTCAGGTTGCTAACTCGCCAACAGCTGGGGTTACGAAATCCGATATTGTTATGCTTAAGCACCAGTCGTGACCTTTGCCATTACATTGAAGTCCAATATATGTATATTGTTACTCTCTTCATGAGATGCATATGCGGTTTTGTGTATACATACATTAACACACAGACACATACATTAACACACACACACACACACACACACACACACACACACACACACACACACACACACACACACACACACACACATACACGGGACCTCATGAATATAGCTTCCACATTGTATGATTCAATTAGATAAATAATCTTAGATAAATATGCATACATACTGTACATCATGCATCATTTTGCTTATCAGATTTACTATGAAAACCCTTTCTTTCCTTAGATTCGTTCTAATTCTATATGCACCTCTATGTCATTTTTCTTTGCTCTGTCCATACTCAGTCCCGGAGATTCTTAACAAGCCCCTAAGGACTGACACTCGGTCCCCGGAATGTACCCAAGGCCTGCAACTATTAATTTTTACCTTCTTTAATCTAAATTTTACGGAAGGAAAGCACACCATTTGTCAACTGCCCGCACATTCATTCCTCTACCAGTCGTGGAAGAAAGAGACCCACACAGATGCAACAGACAACAAACCGAAGTCTTCCAAGAGAAATTCATAGAAAGGCCTAAGTAACCTTAGACGTTGTAGGGGTGCAGGTTTCAAACCTATGAAATTTGAGGCAACAATTCTGATATACATCAGACTTGAGGTGTCTAAATGTTCCTGACAACTACTTTTGCCAAAAAAAAAAAAAAAAAAAAAAAAAATACTTTTGCGTACTTGTAATACCTCAAACCAGATGGCTTAATTCACATTGAAGGAGATTCCCAAAATGAAGAAATCAGTCACAGCAAGGGGAGCAGGATTGGGAGTTCGCGGTCCAAGTCTCAGAAATAGGAAGGTCATCGACCTCAGGAGCCCAAGATTTGCCAGTGAGCAAGATGGCATCAACCGGGTCGAGGTGGCTCGCGAAGGCAGCACGCACTGGGGCCATGAGTCAGGTTGCATGCAGGAGTCCGAAGTCTGCCAAGTCGAAATGGAGGTTTTGGGCCAGACAGAAACAATCTGATTCGATTTCGGGGGAACGTGAGCGAGCTCGATGGTAGGAAGTGAACCGTCAATTTCGAATTACAGTGGGAAAGCGTGTTGATACGGAACATTCTAGTCAATAGCAAACCTTGATACAGGATAATATGTTAATGAAGTTTCAATTACTTAAGGTCTTTGTTTATTGTCATGTTTGTGGTATACAATGTCGAAGTCTCTATTTTGTACTCCATAACGGTGATAGACAGTATTAGTCTAACAGAAACGCTCCCGAAATTAGATGTGAAGCCTAGAAGCTAATCTCCCAAGAAGACTAGTTAGGCTAAGTTAGAATATTTAGATAAGCTAACATTGCAATGATCAGTCTAAGAAACTAAGGTTTCATACTTTGAAATCGAAGTTCAGAGAAACTAGAAACAAAGAACATGCCTTTTTCAAGCTTGATGTTATTCTTTTGGCTACAGTGCATTACAAAGGATTACAAAGGCGGAGAATGCCGGCAGGAGACCTTTTGGTCCATATCTAGGTCGGATGCGAAAAAAAATCATAATAAAATAATAAATAAAAAACTATGATAATCTAAATAACAAAATACATAACGTATATATTTCCATTGCTTTCATTCAATTTCATGTTCAGAAATTCTCAAATGTTCATGATCCATCTCAATTTATCTACCACGATGCAGGTATTAACCTGTTTCATCTGTCAACGAGTGATCTCATTCAATTTGATTAATATAACGTGATTGACATTTAAAAAGAAACTTGCTACGTATGCGGGATTTGGTTTCTATATTTCCAGTTTTATTTTTTGAGGGTCTCCGCTTAATGGAAACGTGACTGTGCCTGTTATTTGAATACACTCACATCGCACGCATACGCATACGCACACACACACACACACACACACACACACACACACACACACACACACACACACACACACACACACACACACACACACACACACACACACACACACACACGCACAA
>NC_134786.1:67861061-67866061 GCF_046742065.1 Oratosquilla oratoria
AAACCGAAACCTCACAAAGAAGAAGAAGAAGAAGAAGAAGAAAAATAGACTTGAAACACAAGTGCAAGACAAATAAGCGACACGAACAAAAGAATCAACAAGTAACCGGTCAACAACATTTATTTCTGTGTAGGGTCACCCCTCCGGAAAGGTAAAACACGCAGAGAAGAAATAAAGAAAGATAAATAGAACGGCTAATTACAGAAGCAGGTAATCCGCCAAACCACATGAATGTCCAATCATCAAAGGCGTCTGAGTTTTGCTTCACCTTTCCATGGCTGTGTGTTTGAATCGTGGTCACTGTAAAACACTTAACATAAAGCGACGAGTGAGGAAGGCTAAAATGAAATGGACTCGGATATATGAAGACATGGAGGATTGCAAACACGTGTATACATAATTTTTCGACCAATTATGTAAGCACAGCCACAGTGTGTACACATACACGCAGTACTGAAATGCACTTGTATTGCACACGTACATACATATACTTGGCATACACACCAATAGCATAAGTGTATACATATATTTATACAAATATACTTGAACGAAAACATACAAAAGGTATTCATGCAAATAGTGATAAATACAGGTACACAAACGTATGCACACACACATGCACGTTTACACACACACACACACAGACACACACACACACACACACACACACACACACACACACACACACACACACACACACACACACACACACACACACACACACAGGAAGATCATGCCAACAGGAAACCTTTTGGCCCATAACTAGGACAGTTTAGGAAAAAAATAATTGAAAAAATAAATATGAAAAAATATATAAATAAATACATAGACAAAAAAAAATCAATAGATAATGACAATAAACAAACAGAAAAATAGCAATAATCTATAATAAGTAATAAACAAATAATAAAAGTAAAGCAGATAATAAGCAAATAGATATTAATAGATAAAGCAAAATACGCACACACACGCACGCACACACACACACACACACACACACACACACACACACACACACACACACACACACACACACACACACACACACACACACACACACACACACACACACACACACACACACACACTTACTCGCAGGTCACTTATCTGACCTTTCCATGTATAAAATAATTTGTGTCACGCAGACCAGAACATATAAAGAGCATGATGCAGCGAGAGGATTATGGATGTTACAGACAATATTGTGTTTCTTCGAATATTCCTGAAATTAAATTTTGGCATTGTGTTGAGATATTATGTTTATTTCTAAATTATGAATTGTATTAACCAGTGCTATACATCCACATTTTCGGCATAAGCCATAGACGCCTTGATGGAAAATAATAAATATGGTCTAAGTTATTTCTTGTCGTTTAATTAAATACTAGTTAGTTCAGACTTTATCATATATCATTTTCTATGTCGGTTGCAGCCACCCACTGCACATAAAAAAGTAAATATTCTTCTGACCTAGTTTCTGTTCCATGAAAGCTAAGTAAAGTTCTTTATAGTTTCAACATTGCATATAGACCTAACACACAGACACCAGCAGTTGGGTATATTTTTGGAATGCCAGCGGAAAGGCAGCATAATTTTTTGTGCGTAAATTAAAAAAAAAAAAAAAAAAAAAAGTCACTCATTCTACGCAAAATCCATCAGGATGTAAGAGCCTTTGATGGTCGGATGTAATGGTGTTACAAAACAAGTATAGTACGTAAACTAGAGCCCCATTTACTCTAGCTTTTATTAAGCTTTTGTTTTGGAATGCAGCGTCATACTAAATAAGTCCTCATGAAAAAAAATCATGCGAGACACCCCCCCCCAAAAAAAAAAGAAAATAATGTAAAAACATAATGTGACAAAAATAATAATAATAATCATCATGTGACCAAAGAAAAAAAAATCCATCATTCACACACAGAATGGTTTCCCCTTATTGGAAAAAAAAATGTAAAATAAGTGTTCCGTAAACAAAGTGTAATTTACCTGATACAGTAACTCCTATTGTAATCATCTAGGTGGAATTTGATCGTAAAATAATTATTTGATAAAATCGTGGAGTGTCTTTATCAACACCCCAACACGCGCACACACAAATGAAAAAGAAATGATGCTTAGAAGTTATGTGGACTAGAACTATGGCCTGCAGTTGACCAGCGCTTCTATTCTTGTGGACAATCTCGAGGTACTAGTAGTAGTTTACGTATAGAGGGTATAAACTGAAAAAGAACAACAGATAAATAGATAAATAAATAGATAAATAAATGAATATAAAATAAATAAATGAAAAATAAATAAACAAATTTATAAATGAATAATAAATAAATAGAATAAATAAATAAATAGAATAAATAAATAAATAAATAAAGATAAATAAATACATAAAAAATAAAAGTTGGGTAACCTTAGAACGCATGGAATATGTCAGAACCGAACACCTAAATAACCCAGAAGGTATCGCGTCGCACTCGTGAGCAGGTGGTCACGAGTTCGATTCCCGGAAACACGCTGCATACTTTTTGCGTTGGTTCCCGACAGCCCTGGCTAGGCGAGGAGGAGACCCAAACATCAGCCTAAAAGACCCATTGGGTTACGTCAACTGAAAGGACTCTCCCTACCAGGGGTTTTTCACTTCCCACTTCATGGGAGTGAGACAGTGATTTTATTCTTGTTATTGTTATTATATTATATATATATATATATATATATATATATATATATATATATATATATATATATATATATTAGTTCTGTATTGGAAACATAATCATACACAGAAATCAAAATTCAAACCAGGACCTCTGTGTGGACACAATGAAATAGACTAGTGGTTCCGATTTTTTTTTTTTTTCAGTTTTACAACTATACGTACTAAGTTAACCTTAATCCTAATGCTGGGTACCGCAATGTTTTCTTGATTTTTTTTTTCACCCCTCCATTACCCCCGAGGGGGGAGGGTAATTTACCCCCACAGTTTGGGAACCACCGAGATTGAGAAAAAAAAAAATACTATATGAAAAGAACTCATCCTAATCATTTCTGCATAACACTCAACATTTTCTAATGTGTTCGGACTGAGGAATGGCCTTTGTGATATGACTCGAAAGAACATGAAAATAATGTTCTGGTTAATATGATTAAGAATACAATTTGCAAAGACAGAAACCATCACCTTTGCCCGATGTGGTCGGATAGCCCTTGGACATCTACTTTGGATCCATATTTGAAAAGTCAAAGTGGAATTGGTTTAAAATGCAGTATACAACAGAGAACGAAAACAGGAGGTAGATGAAGGAAAATTAATAAATGGATAAATAAATAGATGGATAAATAATTAGTGGGCAGATAATTGAATGAATAAATATATGAATAAATGAATAGATTATATCAATAGGTTGATGAATAAAGAACAAAATAGATAAGTATAATTAGTAAGTATATAAACAGATGAAAAATAAATGAAGAGATACTTGAATACATGAATAGATAAGGGAATATATAGATGAAAAAATAGCAGTAATATATTAATGAATAAAGAAATAAAGGATAAAGGAATAAGTAATTAAATAAATAACTAAATAAATGAGTTAATAAATAGATGAGTAATAGATAAATGGATGGATGAATAAATAAATAAATATACAAATAGATAGATAAGTGAATAAATGTACAAATAAATAGATAAACAAATAAGTAAATAAATAAATAAATACAAAAATAGATAAATAAATACACAAATAAATAAACAACTAAATAAGTAGATAAATGAATAGATATATCAACATATAGATAAGTAGACAAACAAATAAGTAAATAAATAGATAAATAGATAAATGAATAAGTGGAAGGTCACAAGGGGACGCAGGATAATGCAGGAGTGAATATTCTCTAACGTTTCGACGGATGTCTTCCTCAGAGACTACAGACTATCAGAATTTGTGGACAATATATACCCCAGTACTGGCTCATCTTGCCGGCCGTCTGGGAATGGAGCCCCGCTGATTGGCTAGTGGTTCGCGATCTCTTGCGAGCTAGCGCGGCTAAGGTCAATCGGGCCGCGGGTCGCGCTAGGCTAACGTGTCCTTCCCGGTGATTGGTAACTTGGTTCGTTGTGAGGTGTGCGCTTCTATAAATGAACAAATAAACTATAAGTACGGTAGTTAAAGCACCTTTGGTAATGTTTGCGGATCCGCAGCAACTAAGTGCCTCTAGCCGTACGCTCCCCATATGTTTCTATAAGTATCAACTGATAAAAATGGAAATGAATTTAATTACGACTATATCCATAGGAGGCTGAACTTCGGTTGAATAAAAGTATACCATTTTGTTATTATCAGAATATGGTAAAACAAGGGCAATGATTACAGGAACTAAAAACAAAAAATGCTAACGTAACTGTAGCATATCTGATGACTTACCATTAGTTCTTTACTATATTATATACACACACACACACATATATATATATATATATATATTACATATATATAAACATATATATAAAACAATTAAAGAAAAAGCAGAAAGTATCAACCAAAATTATTCCCAGCCAAGGTGAAGAAACAAAAAAGTACGTATTACAGTAAGCTGAATTTAACATCAAGACATAGAAGAGGGAGATTATGATTACAGCCTTCACAGTAATGACGCGAGCAAACGTAATCAGCAAAGATGACATCTTATTGTGGGCAGAAGATAAACAGGAGGTAATAGGAAAAAGAAAAGTATATTTTTAATCAGATTTAATGTAATGATGCAATGAGTCGTAGAACAGCATGACAAAAGAAAAAAAATAAACTAAATAAATCTATATAATTATGACGGCCTACAAGGAGAGCTCACATCTTTTATACTAGAATTATGATAACAAACACATGCACGCACACACACGACTCGATGGCGAGGTTGGTAGAGTTCCCGGCTGCAACTACGGAGGTCCTAGTTCGAATCCCGCCCAGGGCTGAAATAACTTCAGTATCGCTGCGCTGCGAGTCGTTACT
>NC_134786.1:67871061-67886061 GCF_046742065.1 Oratosquilla oratoria
ATGCCCTGTTTGGTTTGATTTTATTATGTCACACTCTTCGAAAACTAGTAATTCTCACTTTGATATTCCTGGACATTAACGCTTTATTTCCATTAAATAAGTACCTCCTGGACTATCATTCCATCTGTACTTTTAGCGATATTTTCCTGCCTATATCCTTATCCTTTTATCCCTTTTTCCATCTTCTTTGCATTCGTCAGCTTACATAACACTTTTTAATTCATTCTTCCAACCTCTTTACTTCCCACCCAAAGCGCAGTACCAATTTATAGTGTTTGTCACAGTTCCACTCAGTATTTAGGATACTAAGATTGGTCTATCTTCACATCCTTGATCTCATTTTTCTTCTACAAATTTCTCGTAACCATTTCATAAATCTTTATAGGTAAGTTCCATCAGCATGAAATGACCTTTGTGCAAGAAAATCGACATCTATTCTTTTACTCTCATTTTAATTCCTTTATTCTGAGTAACCGCTCTCATTATCATCGCTGAATTATGTTTAACACTCAATGTGACTAAACATATTCTAGTTTCAACTCCATCTCACTGAACCTCTTCGTCTCTTATTTACATTAATTTACATGTAATTTGATTCCATAATCCATGTTTTTGTCTCCCGTAGACATATTCCTTTTTTACACAACTTCCTAGACTTTAAATGATGAATGTCTTTTCATTTTGTTGGACGATTTCACTAGATTCACGAAAGCTGCTTAACTTATACCTAACCAATACATCTTATGGCTAACCTAAAACCTCTTTGTTTCTCTTTTTTGTCTCTCTCTCTTATCAACATTTTTCCATAAATCTTACCTATAATATTAAATAGTCATGTTTCTCTATGACTCTTTTCATTCGACTGCGTCCGAATGTCCTTTTGTATACAAACATGACCATCTATCTTTTTACAGTATTCGGAATTCTTCCATCCCCTCCCCTCCAGCATTTTTAGACAGTTTTTTGTTGCCATTCAACACTCTTCTATTCAATTTTTCCACTTCGCTCCCGATCTTGTTCCACCGCATGCATCCAACACAATTTTAAATATCCTAAATTCTAAACATTGTTCACTTTCTAGAGTATCTCCTGCACTCAACGAACCGAAAGAACACAAAAACTTTATATATTTTTTTGGCCCTAGTATATATTTGTTATCATTTTTTGTTCGTGATCTACAGTTGTAAAAATTCATAATATGTACATCATACTCATGCAAGTTTGTACAGATATCATTAGGTCGTTCTGTGTCTCATATATTTGCCTATTATGAGGATATCTTTTTTAATGATGATATGTAGCTCATGTTCCAATATTTCGCTGGAACTACGGATAGATATCTCTCTCCCTCATTTCCTCCATCAGTCAGCTTGTCGCTTGGCAAACGCATGTACGAACACACTCAACACCGGAAGTAACCAGTAGCCTTCTCTGATCTATACACAAAGCTCTACACTACTGAATATTTGACTCGCCTTCACCTTTACACCGTAGTCATTCCCCTGAATAAAATGTTCTAATATAGTTTAGAATAAACAATGTATAGTATTATTGTAGCGAGAAAGGCTTATTCAGATACCTTAAACCATTCTGTCACAATGATGCATACATATATATATATATACCAACGGACTTTTCCCTTTTACAAGGGAGGTAGAAAAAAAATAAAAAAACTCCCACCCATTCCATCCCTAACATACTCCACTCCCCTCCATCTTCTTCCCTCCCTCTTATCTTGATACTACAGGCTTTATCCTGGTCTAAACCAGACGGTTTTTTCAGATAAAGGCGGGTCTTCAGAGGTATAAAACTGCTACACTCTTTCTCGTTCCCTAGACTAAGTTACAGTGTCAGACTCTCTCTTTTATTTGTACCATACTAATAATAGTCTCGATAAAGATTATAGTCGTATGGTATCGTTTTCTGTTGTTATCTCCTGCCTTTCTATTAGCATAACCCTACTAAATGAGCTAGTTTCTATTCTGTAAAACTTATGAGAAGTCAATACTCACTTATGTTATTCTATTTGAGAGTGCCAGCTTGCCATATATTCAGTCTGGATAACAATTCATTTCATTCAATTGAGAGAAAGTTGTTCATATACGATTTTTTTTTGCCCAGTTTTAAGTTTCTTTTCTTAATATTCAGGTACCAAGAATTTCTTTTACCTGAGGAAAAGATTTTCATATTTCAATGGGCTATGAATGAAGCCTAGGTTTTATGTCCTTTTACTCACTACAGGGGCGTATATACACAAGAGTGCATGCACACACACACACACACACGCATACACACACACACACACACACACACACACACACACACACACAATTATATATATATATATATATATATATATATATATATATATATATATATATATATACATGCACACGCGGACACGGACAACTTATCAGTCGAGATTGGGTGCAAGAATTGAGATTCATTATTGCTTCCGGGTGAATGTGGTTGGGGAGGTAGAGTGGCCTACTCGGGTAAGCAAAGCCCACTTGAGGCAGTAATAATGAATGTACAATTCGTCAATCGCAGTGGCAGATTTAATCGAGTTAGGCTTATGCTTTGCCTGTGCTGGGGGAAAGGGGACTCCTTCCGTTGAATAAGAACATATGCATTTGTCGTCAAAGCCAGCGAAAAGACAGATCAAGATAAGCTAACCCTTTTATTGTAGTATGGAGAGGGGGAAGGGAGTGCCTGCCTCAGTTTGATTAGATCGCCTGTCGGTAACAAATAGAATTATATAATTCGCGAATTTCACAGGTTCCTTTGTTGAACAATATCAACCAGTGATAACCAGTAGTAAAAGAAAACTAACCAAGATTGATTTAACACTTTTACTTAGGGACGGTGATGGTCCCTTTATCTGAATTAAATTGTATAACGACAACCAAGAGGAATATAAAGGTTGTGGGTTGCAATGAAAAGATGAATAGGAGGCAATTGAGCATTAGAAAGGATAAATCTAAGGTACAATTAAAATCCCGTTACGGTTATCTCCTTTACTCCTCTGCGCCATGAAGTATATCTTTCATAGTTCTTATTTGATGTATTAGGATAACCAGCTGTTAAAGGTTACAACTGAAATATTTAGATAGTTTTTCTTCTTCTTCCAATTCCTATATTCGCAATTCTTTTTAGATGTATTTACGAAAAAGAATGTTCTCATCCCATCCCTATCAAACCTACGTTCTTTGTCGTAAGTATATATATATATATATATCTATATATATATATATATATATATATATTTATATATACAGTATATATATTATATATGTGTGTGTGTGTGTGTGTGTGTGTGTGTGTGTGTGTGTGTGTGTGTGTGTGTGTGTGTGTTCGTATGTGAATGCGACTTTAATCCTGGCACTTTTAGGCGAGCTGTTAGAAATACTTTTCTGGAGAACAAATCTTCTTTTTACCCCTCAAAAATAAATCAATCTAACCATTGGCTGCTGCCCGCGAGATTTAAGTCCCGTACTGAAGTGGTTAATAGCCAGCCATATAATATATTTCAAAAGGTCTCACCACACCTAATGATTTTTTCGTACAAAACCCTAAACCTTTCCATGCAAAAATAAGCAGTATATGATAAGATGGTTTGCAACGCCATGCAATGTGTACAAATGGAGTCCAACCTCTTTCAACATACTTGACCTTTACCTCTTTCCCCTGAAATGTATATTTGCACACAATTTCAAAATAGCTCCCTGAGCAGACATGGTCTCATATGCATTCAGTCAACTGATGGTTGCAAGAGCTGCGACAGCGGATAACCACGTTTAATCTTCTTCTCAAAGGTTCTGCATAATCCCCAGGAAACTCTTGTTCTACCCCGCAGCTTCCATACAAATTCATAGAGTCTGACTCAGCAAGGTATCAAGTATGCTTTTCTTTTACCTAATTCAATCTGGGTCTTCTTAGTCAATTATTTTGAACATACTCGTTATCAGGAAAAAGGTATCACGAAGTTTCTCAACTGGTATTTGATGAGAATGCGAAAATCGAATATATCATGATTTCATACATGACCTCTCCAGTGGTAATTCATGATTTTCTGAAAAGGTTGCCTACCAAAGGTATTCATTTGAAAATTTGAAGCCTTGAATATTAACTCCAGGCGTCAAATAACATCCAAAGTCATATTTTTTTTTTACTATTCTCAGAATCTTTTCTTTTGACGTCGATTTTTTACTAACATAATTATATACCATTCACTGTATCATTCAACCAGAATAAAGAAAAATAATGCCAACATAACAAGGATTATTGTACTTTCTCCGTAAGAAGACGTAACATGGGTTTGTAGTATTGTGTTACTGCAAAAATATTTTAATACTTATGACCTCACGGCTTCATCTTTTGACTCAAGTGTGAGTGCTACTACACAGCTAAGTCCTACAAGAAGTGGAGCGTCCATAGCAATTCATTTTATGGTTCACTTTCTGTCCATACCAGTTCTCTATTCACTGATAACTACAGTTCTATACGTCCTTTAATTCATTCCTCCACTAAATATAAGTGGAGTAAGGTAAGTGGAGTATATATATATATATATATATATATATATATATATATATATATATATATATATTTATATATATATATATATATTTATTATATATATATATATATATATATATATATATATATATATATATATATATATATGATCACTCATTCTGTTTGAAACTGGTCTGTGCGTGTGTGCGCGCCCGTGTGTGTGTGTGTGTGTGTGTGTGTGTGTGTGTGTGTGTGTGTGTGTGTGTGTGTGTGTGTGTGTGTGTGTGTGTGTGTGTGTGTGTGTGTGTGTGTGTGTGTGTGTGTGTGTGTGTGTGTGTGTGTGTGTGTGCGTGTGTGTGTGTGCGAATGTAGCTGTACGTGTTTGTACGTAGAAACCGCTGACGTATATCATCTTCCTGTTCGTCAAAATAATCGAATCCTATCTGTCCGATGTAAAACATCCAAGAACGTCTGACCCTGTTCTTGCATTAGTTGAACGAGGTCGAATTTTCTCAATAATATTCGACTAATACAATCTTATTCAATGCCCATAATCCTCGTAATCTAGGTCACACGGGATCCCATCATCAGGGAGCATGTAACCTTCTCTTTTGAAAGAAATTCATTATCTCTTTGGTCGAATATTGCAATCTATGTTCACAGCTGGATGCAGCAATATCTATTCATGTCTGATATCTCCAATCTCTTTTCAGACAGTCGGCAAATTTTTTTCGCAATTTTCAGAAAGTGTAGCTTTGAGTGCTAATTTCAGCCTCTAATCTTGAAGATAAAGAAACACATGCAAAGCGAGTGTATTGTTTGTGCCTAATTTCTGCATTTGATATTCATTTATCTTCTGAAGCTTTGTGCATTCTAAAGGTGTCTGTTCTCACCTAGGCTGATGGTAAGATATATTAATGAACGATCCAGAAATTTAATTTATCGTTTTATTGCCATTATCATTATATGTACCTCATGGCCTAATGTGTCAAATTCGGCAGTTTATGAATTTTTTTTTAGCTCATGTAATACGAGTCTGTTCAGTTTTTAATTTCTTGGCCATATTTTATACTTATTAATACTCAAACACGTAGAAGGTAATTCTGCGAGAGAATAAAAATCTAAAAGTTCTAATACCAGGTAAGACATATTTAAAATAGATGCGGTGAATTACTCTGTAAGATAATAAATAAATAAATGGATAAATAAATAAATAAATAAATAAATAAATAAATGAATTAATGAATTAATGAAAATTAGAGAAAATAACAACATAGCAGGAGTGACAACCAGAAGCGGACAGAGCAGTTTATATATCATATATATATATATATATATATATATATATATATATATATATATATATATATTATATATATATATATATATATATACATATATATATATATATATATATATATATATATATATATATATATATATGCGTAAGTAACCACTAGGAAAACTAAACTAACGAAGCAGAGCACTTTTGTATAATTACATCCTCAGTGCAGATGCAAAGAAGGAATTACTTCTTTATATCTGCACTGAAGATGTAATTATACAAAAGCGCTCTGCTTCGTTAGTTAGTTTTTCCTAGTGGTTTCTCACGTATTTGTGAACACACGTTCTTAGTGCTTTTATTGCATATATATATTTATATTTATATATATATATATATATGCGTAAGTAACCACTAGGAAAAGTAAACTAACGAAGCAGAGCGCTTTCGTATAATTAGATCTTCAGTGCAGATACAAAGAAAGAATTATAAAATGTATCTTTGTATCTGCACTGAAGATGTTATTATACGAAAGCGCTCTGCTTCGTTAGTCTACTTTTCCTAGTGGTCACTTACGCATTTGTGAACACACGTTCCTAGTGTTTTTATTGCATATGTATATATATATATATATATATATATATATGTGTACATGTAAATATACATACATACATATACCAAGGCTTTTTCCCCCTTCCAAGGGAGGTAGCCAAAAAGGGAAAGGCATAAAAACACTCCCACCCATTTCATCCCTAAATACACTCCACACCCCTCCCACCCTTCCTCTCATCTGAGCACCTCCTGGATGACGGGTCATCCCTGCACCCTGCCCACCGCCCTGGGTCAGAAGCAGTGTCGCAAGACACAGTACATCCACAGCAAGGCCGCTTCATTTAATCGGTGACCCCCCCTCTCCGTCCCCCTTTGCATATAAGGCGAGTACGGGGAGAAATCCCTTCGGGCTGCGTCAAATTTACTCACACATACTACCCCACCCCCCACCCCCCCGCCCATTCCTCCTCATGCAGTCACAACATCATCCATATACAACCAGTCTCCACTCACCTCTGTCTTCCGTCCTCTCCCTTCCTTCCTCAACAGACATTCCCCTCTTCCCCAAAGCCCCCTTCACCCCATCCATCCACCTCATCCTAGGACGTCCCCTCATGTTCACTCCCTCCACATCTGCCTTCCATACCTCTTTTACTAGTCTTTCTTCACTCATTCTTTCCATGTGTCCAAACCATCCTAATATTCTTTCATCAACCCTATCTCCCAAATCCTTTTTCACCCCTGTATATATATATGTATATGTATATATTATATATATATATACATATATATATATATACAGTATACATATATGTATATATTATATATATATATTTTATATATATACATACATATATATACATACATATATATACATACATATATATACATACATATATATACATACATATATATATATATATATATATATATATATATATGTTGAAGGTGGAGGAAGTATACGAGGATTGATGGGAGAATTTTAATGCTCCAACCTTTCGACCCACAGGGTCTTGATTATAAAGCTTTTATAATTTGTCATTATTTAGTTTATATATAAAAAAAATAATAAGTTTCGCGTGCTCTCCCTATTTTGCCACAGTTAGTGACTACCTCCTTATGAACGGATGTATTTCTCTACTGTTTTATCGGAAAATGTGCTTTAAACCTTACACTACGGTGACTTTCGATTTTATTCAGTTCGGGACAGGCCCTCTTACTAATCCCTTTGCTATGATTACGTAGTTCTGAAATATTTTGGCTAATGCCAAATGATTCCCTTCAGTAGGAGATTGACTTTGTATTGAGCCGAGAGATGGCCTTGACATATTGCCAATAATATTCTTTTTCAAAGAATCTCTTTCTGCTCGGCTGAAATATGTATGAGTGTATCAGACCTCCTAAATAATGCAATAATAATTCAAAACCTATTCCATTTTAGATATCTCTTGAGGGGAAGGCACGTTATGTCGACGAGTGTAGCTTTCGTTAATGTTTTTTACATAATACCCATATATATAAAAAAAGAAATATCTATGTGGACTTATTATGAAAATTTGATTAAACTCATACCCTAAGCTCTGTAACATGAGGCACGATGCTAGAATATTAGCAATCGCGTCACGATGGATGTACAAAAGAAGTATTTTTAAATTATTTCCGTAGAAGGCGACACAGGTGACACAGCACAGCAAAGGCAGACTTCCTGTTGCTCAACTGAAGTACAGTTTGAACTTCTCTCTGACTTGAAATGTTTCTAGATGTACTACCTCAGCACTTCAATTGAAGTTCAAAGTCTACTTCAGCTCAGTAACAGAAAATCTGCCTTTGCTCTGTGCTGTGTCACCTGCGTAACCTGTTCCACCTGTATCTCAGTTTGTGCTTAGACCTATTCACATCCAATGTAATACCCAAGGTCACATGGCATCATAGCTGTGTATTATCTCCTTACATACTTGTCGTTATACTCATCCTCACTCGACATTATATCCTCAATCGTGGTTCACATCAATGGATACGTAACATATCCATACATACGAGTATACTCGTATCTTGCCCACACACGCACATTATAACCACACATACTCATTATAATCATGCATAAATGGCATTATACCTTGGAAACACAATAAACCTATACACACACTACATTATACCTATGCCTACACGTACCCGTTTACGAACATCATACCCTCATACACAAATTTATTCTTACGCACATATATTACACCCACGTGCACACATTATACCCATGCACACACGCACTGTTCCCATTTTACCCCATCTCCCTCATACGTCTCTATAATGAAGATATGTTGATCTTGCTCTCATATTTATCATAACTATATTGTGGCCATACTCCTCCACCTTGAAGACAGTTTTGATCGTTTAAAGAAAACGGGGATATCCCACAGGAGAACAGTTGAATGAGATCGCGAATCCAAATAGTCTACCCCCCTCCCTCTTTGCCCATGTCTGAAGAAGAAAGTTTTAGGCCGTTACTCCTAATGATATATTCAATTATTTTGTTAAGTCAGTCTGGGTTAATACACTGAACACAAATTTAGACGCTTGTATGTTATTCTGACTTGCCGTCAGACATTTTTGTTCAGCTTAAGTAAACTCATCTGAGGTCTTTAATAGATAGAATGAATCATTACAGATAAATTTATAAAGATATCTATCTAGAAAGAAAACATTATCAAAAGAGTAGATTGGTGACAGAGAAAGGAATATTTTCTTTTTATAAAAAAAAAAGGGGTAAAGGGTTTTTAGCGTATATATTCATATTTGATAGAATGCTACTTTTAGAATAAAAACAAAACAAAAAATCGATGGTTATCAAGGACAATGATTTCCTTAGAATAATGTGCTAACAAATATTTTCTTTAATGTTCACGATTTATTGTTCTCACATATGCCGCACTAGGAACAGTACAGACCTGAAGGATGAAATGCAAAATGTTTGGATAAATGAAAAGGAATACTACATAGTCAGATGGAATAGAAAAATAAAGAAAAATAGGAATTCTGATATTTGAATCAGACATTATAATAGCACAAATTACCTACAAAGAACAGCAGGTACATTGTTTAAGAGAAACAGACCTGAAGAATGAAACGACTGTACAAAATGTCACGATAGATAAAAATATATACCATAGAGACAGATAGAAGAGAAAGAAAAAGATGAAGAATTTTGATATTTTGGTCAGACATTTCAACAGCAGAAAATTCCCACAAAGAACAGCGAGTACGCTCCTTGGGAGAAACAGGCCTGCAGAATATATACAAAATATCATGATAAGTGAAAAGGGGTACAATAGAGAGATATGGAACAGAAAAAGAAAAAAAAATAGGAATTTTGATACTTGGGTCAGACATTTCAATAGTACAATATACCTTCAAAGAACAGCAAAAATGATAGCCAAAGAAACTAATCGAGGAAAGTGGAGTTCAAATTCAATTGCCGTTCCTGACACACAGCGCCGTAAGGTTAAGAGAAAACGAAACAAAGTCAAGGGTTCGAAAGAGATTTATGAACTAAAGAAATGGAGATACAAGGAAAAGGAACATCAGTCATATAATACTATCAGGTCTTAAATATGAAACTGTAAATAATTGGCTTTTAGACGCAGGAAAATTATAAAAAATCTCGATGTGAAACCGAGACTATTTTTACCTAATTGAACAATTTCTAATTCATACATAAACAAAACAATATTTTTTCCTCTTATATGGGAGGTAGCCAGTCAAGGTATACACACTACCTTCATCCTTCCCACACCCATTTGCTATTTTTCCAGGTCAAATGCAATGCAGTAAGACAGCTGTTTTACTTACCCCCCCCCAAAAAAAAAATATGGATAACGTAATTTGCAGAAACACTCGACCAAACCTTTAAAGATCAAAATTCACGAAGCGTGTCAACATGCAAATTTTGTCATACACCTTACAGATATTTTCATAATACCAGCAAGGAAAAGTGTATGATCTTAAATTATCTATATCCTTAAACGCTCATAAGAGGTGAATGACATCAATTTCCTGCCAAATTCCCTCCACTTCAGAACCTCTAGCGCAAATGGACCTCTTCTAACACAAATCTTCCCTTCAAAAGGACTCGAGAGAACCCACTACCTCCAGTAATAATTGAATCAACTCATACTCAAAGCTTTCCGTCCCAGGGTACCTTTTCATAGCCCTTCTCTTAATCATTTCTCTTCACATTTCACGAATATATATTGTCACACGTCAGGAGATTTTTCTTGACTGAATGAAATAGAATGTAATGTAAATTAAAATGGTAAAGAGATCGTATTGAATAAAACCTTGATGTGTAATCTGTTTAGTATTTCTAATTTCTAACCTTCACTGAATAGCTAGTGGCGTTTGTTCAAATGAAGCAAACTCTTTATATTTTAGAATATAAAGATTGTTTAAATTTATCTATTCAGTACAAAGGCATAGTCCTATGAATGAAGGTTTTTGGTTTATTAATAGATAGTTTATTTTCATGTAAAGCGGGTCGATCAAAGTACGAGTAGTTTACAAAAGACCCTGGACTTCAAAGTAATACTTATCTTGATTCTTCCTCTCAGTTCGGTCGCGCTTGTTACATCTCACATCCTACGCTTTTGAAAAGTTCGATACATAATGCCAGTCACTTGGATCGGGTTATATTAAGAGTTCCGATAAGCAAACTTTCGATAACCAAGTAATGCATACATACATACATATACCAAAGGCTTTTTCCCCCTACATGGGGGGTAGCCAAAAAGAAAAAGGCATAGAAACCACTCCCACCCACTCCATTTCCTATATATTCCACTCCCCTCCACCCTCCTCCCTCCTTTTATCTTGGTACCTCCTGGATGACGGGTCATCTTTGCATCCTGTCCACTGCCTTGGGTCAGTAATAACTATCATAAATTCTCATGATATATATTTCAGACGAGAAAACTCTACCTGTTTTCACAATAATTTATAATCCTACTGATTTCTAATACCGGACAAACTTCGGGATATAACGGATCTTTCCGTTATTTCCATCGGGTATAACGGATCCTTAGCTATAACGGATCTTCGGATATAACGACAGACCCCTGTCTCCATTTCGTTCGTTATATCGAGGGTTTACTGTACAATCTCTTCATCCTACGAACTGATCTCACTTCGATCAATTCATCTGAATTCAATACTCAAGAAATAAAGCAAATAAATAAGCAATTTGAATATTGCACTAAAGGGGTGTATCGACATATCTTTATCTTTTATCTTTTTCTACTCCTGAGGTGCACAAAAGGTGAAAAGAAATCTGACTGGATTTATAACTGAAGGGACGTAGAATTGATAGAGTAAAGAGGGTTACTTTACGTTTCTCCACTTTAGGGCTTTCGTAATCGTTAAGGGTACACTACATTTTCTTTATTTTATTTAGTACGGTGGTTACATCTTGACATATATTTCTTTTTTAGATCGAGTGATTTCGTAGAACATCTTACCTTAACCTTTAATATATTTATTAATGTCATCTTTTTCCCTAATATCAATTTATTTGCGCACAACAAAGAAGAACCAAAAATTGAAGAAAAAAAAATCACTATCACATGGCCGCTTACCACCGTAAAGAGAGAAACAGAGAAAAAAAAAGAGTGCGTGAAATATAAAACATAAATCCGTTTAGCACTTTTTGAGAATGAAAAACTGTTCATTGAGTAGGAGAATCAGGAAAACGCTATCATCCCTTATTATTTCTGTGAAGATCCTTAGCCGACGATAATTATACACACTAAACACGTTTATACATGCAAACTATGGAATAATGTTACTTGCCTTATCAATGTTTACAATCAGTAGATTCAAAATCGAGTTGGGGTTTTATACCTACTTTAATCAAAGCTGGCTTCATTTTCCCGTAAACTTTTTCGGGTTTTGAAATTCAAACCCTGGTCTCCAACATGTGGTGTGTGTGTATGTATGTATGTATGTATGCATGCATGTGCGTGTGTGCATATATGTATATATGTATGTATGTATGCATGTATGCACGTATGTACGTATGTACGTATATATGTATGTATGTATACATGTATGTACGTATGTACGTATATATGTATGTATGTATGTATGTACGTACGTATGCATATGTGTATGTATGTATGTATGGATGGATGGATGGATGTATGCACGTATGTATATATGCACATATGTATTCGCTTGTGTGTATATGAATATACGTATGCAAATATGTTGTATATATATGTAGGGAGAGGTTGGGGTGGAAGTAATGGAATGATAAATGGTGGTAGAAGCTCATAGGGGAGAGGTAGGGGAGGAGGGGAAGGGGTACATAGAAGAAAAGATGTGGGAGGAGGAGGAAGGAGGAGGAGGAAGAGGAGAAGGAAGGCAGAGAAAGAGCTGATGGGAATGAGGGGAGAAGACATAGGCTAATGATGAGGAGCCTACGGCAGGAGGCGTTGAGTAGCTCCGGCCAAAATCGTCACCTTTGCCATATGGGCTTGGACTATTGGGACAGGTAACAATCAGTGCTGGGAATCGAAGAGGAGTGCGGGATTCGAACCTATAATTAAGATTATTTGAGATCAGGACGCTTTTTAGTACACCACAAACTCAAGTAGGTAGAAAAAGCCCTCATCCATTTACTACTAAGTTGTTGGGTGTTAACTAAGATACTGAATGAAATGGAGTTTATCACAGTGTTTAACTAAAACAGCTTTAATACTTTACTGTATCGTTCTTGTTACAAGGCAAATATACCCGTCCTAGGTTAGATATAATGAAATGTGTAAGGAGTGTCAGAGGCAATAACTAACACAATATATCTGGTGAAATCGAAATATGGGTCACGTGCCATTTAGCAGTATTCCGATTTCATTAACATACCTCGTAGAAAGAGTTCATGGACTTTATAAGTTTGAGTTATAAGTATTTAGTCACACTTACATTACCCCTTCTCTTGTATTCTTTTTAATTTTTCATCAGAAATGCGCTAAAGATCTCAAGATTTTGATTTATGAATTAATATTTGGCTTCTCTCACTTTCATGGAAGGGTATGGTGGGCGCAGTTTATTTTACGTTATTATATATAATAGCATTAATAAAATCATCTTATCTATACCCGTGTCACACCTTTCTTAACAGGTGGTACATATCCTCTAATCCTGGTTACCTCCATGGTAATGAAGAGGTATTCTTTACTGATTCGGCCTAACGTCGTGAATTTCACCTATCAGAAGGATAGGACGGTGCACCCTTACAGACGACTTTGTAGTATAGAATCTAATAAACCATACCCTTGGTCCAACTCGCTTGTGGCATGATTCGACTCCCGCCGTAAGTAGCGACGCTCTAACACGCTCGGCAGTGAGCATGATTTACTCATCTACATAAACTGGGAATTCCACATTTGGAGAAAAGTGAAACTATTGAGAGTGATTCGTTTAAAACGACCACTATCTATGGCTCCAGTGGGAAGGGCTGCAGACAGTGTGGCCGTAATATACAGATCACCTACAACAGTGTTTCTTTCTTCTGAACGTGGGATTAACTTTTTATTATACGTATGTATTAGGAAATCTAATTTGACAGCAATACACATCAAGTGTATTGAAAAAAACAGTTTGTATCTGAAACCTGGTCAACTTTAATTACATTTCCGCTAAACATTTGATATAAAGATAATAGCATATCATCATATCCTATACCTTTTACAATCGGAAAAATGCATATATCATTTGTCGTTAAATACATCCAATATTTTCTATAATCTTTGAAATTCTTTTTCCAATACGAAATTTTTGTAATTGTCTGACATCCATCCAAATGTAATTACGGAAAACGCAAGCGAATCCACAGAAACTTAAGATCAATTGGTCTGTCTCAATCTACATCAGTTGTCTTGTAAAACCAGCATGTATCTGAAACCTGATAAGCTTTATTTGCATTTCCTCGGAACGTTTGATAACAGAATATCATATCCTATTCCTTTTCCGATCAGAATAATACACACATCAATTGTCGATAAATAAGTCCAATATTTTCTACAATCTTTGAAATTCTTTTACCAATATAGAATCCGTAATTATCTAACATCCACCCAAATATGTTTATGGGAAACGCAAGGGATTCCATAGGAACTTGAGATCAATTGGTCTATCTCAGACTTAGCTATTATATGAAAAATGAAGAAACATATTTCAACATTTATCGTTTTAGTTGCCTCTCTATTGTCTCTGTGTTTCCTCAGTTATTCACTTAGTTGTTTATCTTTTTGTCCATTAACTTCAATATTTATGCATTGCAATTATGTACATACATGCATACAAACACACACACACACACACACACACACACACACACACACACACACACACACACACACACACACACACACACACACACACACACACACACACACACACACAAACACACACACACACATACACACACACACACACACACACACACACACACACACACACACACACACACACACACACACACACACACACACACACACACACACACATATATATATATATATATATATATATATATATATATATATAATCACGAAGAACCCACAGTCGGAATAAAAGGAAACTTTAGAAGAAAGTGTAACTTC
>NC_134786.1:67898561-67908561 GCF_046742065.1 Oratosquilla oratoria
GGAGTGATTATAGCTGATAGTGTTATCATCCTCATAGTAAAAATTTAAATAAATTGTATTTACTAAAGTATAAGAAAAGAAAATCTTGAGTATCCAACGATACAAATTAAATTTTAACAAGAATATGGACGGAGGCATGTGCAATAGTGGCTCTGATATAAGGAAACTTATCAAACTTTATTGACCTCTTTTCTTTTTGTTCTTTTAAGGATCAACATTCTAGTTTGGCAGGCTCCTGGCTAAGGAAACTTACAAGGAAAATCCTCTTTTGTGAAAAATTAACAGTAAAAATAATTACCCAGCAAAACTAATCAGAAGTTTCATAAAGGCCATAAAACATTAAAATGTAAAATACCTAGGCACAAACAGTTTTCTTACTAAAACGTGTTCCAGGAAAAACAAGTTACCGGAATTTAGTTACATAAAATCTGACTTGTTTCAGAAACTTGTAGTTAGAATACTATTTTTTGTAAACATATACACCTGGATATTGTATTTCATTGCGTTTCTATCCTTAAGGATGATACCATGTAGTTACGTGAAAGGTTTGGCCTAGTTAAAGTCTGTGGGATACGTCGTGATTTACTGCTAACCAATCAACCAAAGCAACCTTAGCACATGCCTTTCTTATTTCCCACCACAAGCGAGACAGGTGGGATGGGGTGGGTAATCGTTATTATCCCAAAAAGTGATACTTATTGAAAAATACGGCTTCATATAACATATACAGATTATATAAAAAACAAATAGCACATAGATGGGAAATGAGAGAGAGAGAGAGAGAGAGAGAGAGAGAGAGAGAGAGAGAGAGAGAGAGAGAGAGAGATAGAGAGGAGATAGATAAAGAGAGAGAGGAGATAGATAGAGAGAGAGGAAATAAATAAATAGAGAGAGAGGAAATAAATAAATAGAGAGAGAGAGAGAGAGAGAGAGAGAGAGAGAGAGAGAGAGAGAGAGAGAGAGAGAGAGAGAGAGAGAGAGAGAGAGAGAGAGAGAGAGAGAGAGAGAGAGAGAGAGAGAGAGAGAGAGAGAGAGAGGAGAGAGAGAGAGAGAGAGAGAGAGAGAGAGAGAGAGAGAGAGAGAGAGGAGAGAGAGAGAGGAGAGAGAAAGAGAGAGAGGAGAGAGAAAGAGAGAGAGGAGAGAGAAAGAGAGAGAGGAGAGAGAGAGAGAGAGGAGAGAGAAAGAGAGAGAGGAGAGAGAAAGAGAGAGAGGAGAGAGAAAGAGAGAGAGGAGAGAGAAAGAGAGAAAGAGAGAGAGAGAGAGAAAGAGAGAGAGAGGAGAGAGAGAGAGAGAGAGAGAGAGAGAGAGAGAGAGAGAGAGAGAGAGAGAGAGAGAGAGAGAGAGAGAGAGAGAGAGAGAGAGAGAGAGAGAGAGAGAGAGAGAGAGAGAGAGAGAGAGAAAGAAAGAAAGAAAGAAAGAAAGAAAGAAAGAAAGAAAGAAAGAAAGAAAGAAAGAAAGAAAGAAAGAAAAAAGAAAGAAAGAAAGAAAGAAAGAAAGAAAGAAAGAGAGAAAGAAAGAAAGATAGAGAGAGAGGAGAGGAGAGAGACATGTACTAAGGTTGATTTGGCACGTCGTATGCTCCTGAATGAATTCTTTTGAGCGCAAAGACTATAGTAATGTGTGGAAACATTTGGGATTGTTATATCTCTAAACTACAGGAATGTGGTTCCACATCAGAATACGTATGACAGAAGGTATCTTAAGTTTAAAAAAACAATTTAAAGAAGGTTTATATCTTGAAGGGAAGCGTGTTGAGAAAACTTGAGAAAATAGGGGTCATTATTGATAAATCTAGTAAAATGAGATACAGTGATATCACTATTTGAAGAAGAATCTGAAAATATAAGAGTCGCATAGATAGAGTATTCAATCCGAATGTATTAATGGAAGTATCATAAGGGGAGATGAAAAGGGGGTTCCGTTTATAATAAGAAAGCTATGGATGGAGGGAGGGAGTGTGTCCTGATCTTAAGTAAGTTACGCTGGTGGGAAGAGGGCCATGAAAATATATGAGGTCTGATAATCTTTAGAAGTTCTGTCGAGTTCCCCCAACATTTTTGCCACAAGTTTTTTAGTACGGACTTTTGGGAGAGCTAAAAGTTTGTTTCAGGCAATGGAGTGGAAACACCGGAATGTGTACATGCTGCATCCCGAGCTACCTTGTCGGCGCGTTCGTTACCGGAGATGCCAGCATGAGGTGGAAACCAACAAAGGGACACATATCTAAAGTGCGAGCAGACTTAGATGAGTCATGAGGATGTCGTGAATTAATGGTTAGCGAGAGTGGAAGATTAAAAGTCTCCAGGACGCAGCGTGATGATCTAGGGTGAGGCGAAGGAAGAATTGAGAACAAGACTCAAGTCGTTTGGGAAAAGGAAAAAGCCAGATTCTTCGTTCGTATGAGTTGCTGCTACATAATCCACTCCGCGGTCAGAACGGAAACTGTCTGTTGGACGATGTCAGATGATTTTTTTTTTTTTTTCTGGACAGGCGTAACCAAGTGAAGACACGGGTACATGGGGAAGTAGCCGGGGTGTCTGGGTAGGTTTTGTGACTGGAAGGACATTGTTAATTATTTCTAGTGTGAATAGCAAGCCTGTCTTCCTCATAACAACTGAACAGACACAGGGCGGACGTTTGTTGAATTCTTAAAGAGCTGAAAGACAGAAGACAGCAAAAGAAATTGGGATTGTGGAGAAGTTCTCGATGCAAAAGAGATACTATAGCAATGTCAAAGAAAGGTGTGTGTATATTGGTCTTAATTTATACAAAGTCTGTACTACAGTGAAAGATCTAAAACATATAATACAATGTTACAAAGGTTAAGGTACTGCTATCCATCATACTTTTCTGATGCCGTTATCGTCTCTTTTTTTTTTTTTTTTTTCCAATGTCTTTCAATACCTGGTTCAGTGTGATAGGACTATACCATTCTACCTTTTTCTATGTGGTGTTATAGATGTTTAGTTCACCAACTGGATAGCTATTTGCAACAGAACTGTCTGACTTCATGTGAAAAATTATACAAATCAACACAGACTATGCTGTAGTGACTCGAGTCTCCTGCAGTCTTTGATTTCATTTTCATTTATTTCAACACAGACTATGCTGTAGCGACTCGAGTCCCCTGCAGTCTTTGATTTAATTTTCATTTATATAAGTATTCACTTGACTATTTCTCTATGTTTATTTATTTTTCCATTTATTAATTTACTCACTTATCTTTCATTTATTTACTAATTAATTAATTAATTTATTTATTTATCTATCTATCTATTTGGTTATCTATTTATTCATTTACTTACTAATTTACCAATTTGTCTATTCATCTATTTATTTATTCATTTATTTATTCATTCACTTACTTATTATTTGTTTTATTTGCTTAATGTTTATCTACATATCTATTCATCCGTTCATTTACCTACTTAGTAATTTATCTAGCTGTTTTTCTAGTACTAATTTTTTGTGTACATTTGTGGTATGATATCATGTTTGAATTTCACACACACACACACACACACACACACACACACACACACACACACACACACACACACACACACACACACACACACACACACACACACACACACACACACACACACACACACACACACACACACACACAACCTCGTGGTGCAGACACAACTTTGTGGCATAGTGGTTAGAGTTCTCACCTGCCATTAAGGTGGTCCGGGTTCGACTTCCACCAAGAACTGAAATAATTTCAGTATCGCTGCGCTGCGGGTTGTTACTCCAACTCTCGTGGGCGGGGAGTTGGGTGCGTGTGTGTGTGAAAGGTTAGAGTATTACCCATAGATGGGTCATATGAGCTCTTAACTCTCATCCAGGAGGTTAATAACTGTCGATCACGAGTCCAACAAGTGATCCAAGACCATGGCGAATCTCACACACACACACACACACACACACACACACACACACACACACACACAGTGTAATAGTGACGCAAGCAATGCCCAAAAACTACATAATAAAAGGTAGAGAGAATAGAAGGGCCTGTAAAATAAAACGATCCCGAGACGGGTTTATGAGGAACAAGGAAAGAACAGACAAATTAAGTCTACCCACACTGCAGGAGCGAAGAGAGAGGTCATGTTGCAATGATATTTAGGTCAAAAGAACGAATGCGATTCTTTACATGGAAGATCTGCTGGTATGAGAAAAAAGAATGACAAGAAGTCAGAGCAAGTTGATTTGGTTTTCTCCTCTCATTTTGCAAACATCATTCGATTTGATAGCGCATTTTTATATATATGTTGCTTCTATCTAAATTTATTTTCTTTGTATATTCAGCCATTCATTTCTTACATTTTTGCCTTTTTCTTTTTCTTTTTTTCAAAGTATTTAACTTTGCTCTTTTAATGACTATGTAACACAATATTGCTTCACAGCTATCTATTAGATTTTTCATGTAGAGAAAATAAAAGGTAAGAAGAAAGAAGAGTAAGAAGAAAGAAGAGTAAGAAGGAGAAAGAGTAAGAAGAGAGAAGAGTAAGAAGAAAGAAGAGTAAGGAGAAAGAAGAGTAAAAAGGAGGAAGAGTAAGAAGAAAGAAGAGTAAGAAGAAAGAAGAGTAAGAAGAAAGAAGAGTAAGAAGAAAGAAGAGTAAGAAGAAGAGTAAGAAGAAAGAAGAGTAAGAAGAAAGTAAGGAGAAAGAAGAGTAAAAAGGAGGAAGAGTAAGAAGAAGAGTAATAAGAAAGAAGAGTAAGAAGAAAGAAGAGTAAGAAGAAGAGTAAGGAGAAAGAAGAGTAAAAAGGAGGAAGATTAAGAAGAGTAATAAGAAGAGTAAGAAGAAAGAAGAGTAAGAAGAAGGCAGTGTCAGAAGAAAGCAGAATAAGAAGAAGGTAGTGTAAGAAGAAAGCAGAATAAGAAGAAAAATAATAAGAAAGAAGAAGAAGAAGAAGAGTATGAAGACAGAAGAAGAAAGAAGAGTAAGAAGAAAAAAGAGTAAGAAGAAAAACGATAAGAAAAAAGAGTAAGAAGAAAGAAGAAGAAAGAAGAACTAAAAAGAAGAAGAAGAAGAAAGAAAAGTCAGAAGAAAGAAGAAGAAGAAGAAGAAGAAAAAAAAATGAAAGAAGAAGAAGAAAGAAGAAGTACCAAGATTAAGAGAATATTGACCACTTTAGCATTCGTCCAGGAGTCTGAGATACATAAACTTTCTGAGAGATGGTTGTAGAATAACTCGTCATAGAAACGAAAATAAAAAGACTGGAAGCAATACGATATCTTTTCCTTAAAAGGAGGTTGACGGGTACAAATTCTGTCACTTCCCGAAGGTAAACTTAAACCTTGGAAAAACTATTAGTACAGCAATTCAAGTAAGTGATTAATTATTGATACTACAAAAAAGTACCTAGTGGAACTTGGAAGATGATTAAGTTCTTAAAAGTTCAAAAATGTATCTGTACAAATAGGGTTCAATGACTTACAATGCCCAACATATTTCGCCCAAACCCCAAATTGTTCTCCACAAAGCATACACACATTCTTATTTGGATCACTGTATATCAAAACATAAAGAAGTAAATCAATCAGGAAAGCATATTGAGGTTACATGAAATTTCATGGCAGATAGACAGACATACGGACAGAGACAAATGTGTGTGTGTGTGTATGTGTGTGTGTGTGTGTGTGTGTGTGTGTGTGTGTGTGTGTGTGTGTGTGTGTGTGTGTGTGTGTGTGTGTGTGTGTGTGTGTGTGTGTGTGTGTGTGTGTGAGTGTGTGTGTGTAAATAGGTTTTCTATTATACATAGTTCGATTGAGAGGACTATGCAAAGTGAATATCTGTGGATAACATTAAATCTTATTTCATTGACACTCGTCATGTCAGGTAAGCCTGAAATATCCTTGGAAGGTATTTAGAGAATTCATGGCTCATAATGAAACATTGAAGAGGTTTGGTTATCAGTAACAGAAATATTAAGAATATAATTATCATAAACAGATATTGATCATGTGAGATATTCTTTCCAGATGAAAGTTATGGATAATGGTAGAAGTTTCTATTCACTTAAGAGCTGCTCACGAAACAAGACGAGGTCTCGACTGACCCAGAGGTCATTATGTCCCGATAGTATCCCTCAACTGAATAAGATCGTCCGCCATCATTTAAAAAGAATGACTTGTAAAATAAGTCACGATGTTTAAGAGGTCAAGGACCAGCAACCACTCAAGTGCTCCGACAAATAAAGAAAGAGTTAAGCCATAAATTTGTTGCTCAGTTCCAGACAAGGTTGCACGTAAAGAGAGGGAGGAGGAGGCCGGGAAGGAAGGAAAAAGAGAAGAGAGAGAAAGAGGAAGAGAGGAAAGAGGTGGTGTGGGAGTGAATAGAAAGGACATTTATGGATTACATGGGAAGGTAGAAGGGAAGAGGAGAGTAAACGGGAAGAAAGGAAAAAGAAAAAAAAAAGGAGGAAGGAGTAAGTGACAGGATAGCGAGTGGGAGGAAAGGCGTTTTTGAATTACATAGGAAAAGGGAAGTGGTCTGTCAATTGCGTAAGTGGATGTGAGGAAAAACAGGTGGTTACATTAGAGATAAAAAGGTTATTAGGAATCACATTGGCCCACTATTATATACTGACGGTCAACTTGAATATTCAAATGAAGGAATGTGATATTTTGAACAACTATTTTAGCTCAGTATTTGTAAATGTAACTCCTCAAAGTGAACTCCAAACTGAAACCTGTGAAAAATCTAGAGTGAACATACTATACTATATAATAAAAGGAAAAAGGAAAAGGTGTATAGGGACACTCAAAGTTAGTAAACACCAGAGACTGACGGTTGGTATCCAAGAATCTCAAAGAAAATTAAAAGTGAGGTTGTTGTTCCATTAGAAATTATTTTCAAGAAATCCATCATATCCGGAGATGTCCCAAGAGAATGGAAGCTAGATAACGTTACTCTCATACTAAAAAAATGTGACAAAAAAATCCAAATGACTACAGGCCTATAAGTTTGACTTCAATCGTAGGAAAAATGATGGAAACTATCATCAGAGATGCTATCAAACATAATTTAGAAAGTAACTTTGAAAAACGATAGTCAGCATGGTTTCAGACGGAAACGTTCTTGCGTGACTAACTCACTCGAATTCTACAACACAGTCGTCTCGAGTTAAGACAAAAGAAATAATATAGATTTAATATATCTAGACTTTGCAAAAGCTTTTGATACCATCCCACACGAAAGGCTACTTACTAAATTAACTTCACAAGGAATAAGTGGTAGCCTAGTAAGTTGGACTAGAAATTGGTTGAATGATCAAAAACAGAGAGTAGTTTTAAATGTCAAAACTTCTAGATGGAAAAATTATACGAGTGGAGTTCCCCAGGGTTCCGTTCTTGGGCCACTTCTATTCATAGTATATAATAAATGATATAGACCACGGACTGAAATCTATTGTCTCCAAAATTGCTGATGATACAAAACTGTGCGGAATGACAAATGATCACTTAAATGAATTAGATATTTAAGAAGATTGAGATAAATTACAGCAATGGTCTGAAATGTGGCTAATGAAATTTAACACAAGCAATGCAAGGTTATGCACATAGGTAAAAATAACAGTAAGTACGATTACAAGTTATTTGGAAATTCATTAACAAAAGTGGATAGTGAAAAGGATCTCGGCTTAATTATCAGTAACGATCTCATATCATCTAAGTAGTGTATTTCAGCCTCTGAGAAAGCAAATAAGATTCTAGGACTGATTGCGTGATCTTTTGACTTCAAAAGTTCATCTCTCATTTACAAGCTATATAAATCGTTAGTTCGTCCACATTTGCAATATGCTGTTTCCGTATGGTCACTAAATTACATTAAAGACATTGGCACATTTGAAAAAGTAGAAATGCGAGCCACAAAACTGAAAAAAAAATCTTACGAAAATCCACTAAAACATGAATCTGTTTTCCCTAAAAAAGCGTAGACTCAGAGGTGACCTGATATAGGTTTTTAAGATTCTAAAGGGAATTGCCAACATCAAAAGTGACAAAATTTTCATACTGAATGAGAATCCGACAAGAAATAATGGTCTCAAACTGTCATGAAATAGATTAAATTTGGAAGTGGGTAGAAACAACTTCGCCAACCGTGTAGTTAACGAATGGAATAAACTTCCTGTAGAGGCAGTGCATTCTAGTTCAATTCAAAGCTTTAAGATTCGTTTAGATAAACTCTTAAGCAAGATGCTGTAATGACTGCCATTTATTTTATATCATTTGTTAATTTGTTTTGTTATTGTCTGTTTATTATTTGCTTAATTTTCATTTATTATTAGTTATCTGTCAATTTATCATTATTTACTATTAATCTGTTTTAGTATTTAACTATACCTATTCATCTTATTTATTATTATTTATATTATATATATATATATATATTTATATATATATATTTATATATATATATATATATATATATATATATTATACTTTTTTGCATCCGACCTAGTTATGGGCCAAAAGGTCTCCTGTCGGCATGCTCTGCCTTTGTAATCCTTTGTAAGAATGTGGTCAGTTGTAAAGGTCACTGATATAGATAGTAAATTGCAAATGTGTTGTAGAGCGTTTTATTGATTATCTGTTTAAATTAGTATGCTTAAGGTGCAATATACTCGTAGATACAAATGAATAAATCGCACTATTGCCTCGCCAAACTAATCGAGATAGGTCTCGGAAAAACAAATGAGAGTGATGTAGAGCTTAGGTGTTCAAATCTCACGAAAAAACAAATGTATTTGTTCAACTACGGGATGCAGGGAGTGCCCAGTAAAAATACACTTAATTGGAAATGAAAAGAATTCAGGAAAACGTGACACTGGAACTCCGGAATATATGGCTGGCGGTGGGGGAAATGAAAGACTGCAGAAAGGAGACGGAAAAAAGGGCGCACTTTTTATTTTTATTTTTTATTATTATTATTTTTTTTAATCATTTTTTCATCTTTATATTTATCTATTCACTTGTTTATTTATTTAGATTGAGTGGAACTGGTGATGGTGATAGTGACGGTGATGGTGATGGTGATGGTGACGGTGACGGTGACGGTGATGATGATGATAGTGTTGGTGGTGGTGATGGTGACGTTGATGGTGGTGGCAGTGGTGATGGTGATGGTGATGGCGATGGTAATGGTGATAGTGATAGTGATGGTGGATCGGTAGTAATGATGATTGTGATATCTACAATGAATCTATTATGTTGATAATGATTGTAATGGTGATGGTTATAGAGATTATAATGCTTATGGAAATGGTGATGATTACGGTTGTGGTGATAGTAATAGTTAAGGTGATGGTGATGAATGTGGGGATAATGATGGCTATATTTAGAGAAAAGGTGTGATGATGATAACAATAATGGTGGCATTTCAAGTGAGGGAAGAGGTTTTGGAGAATATGATTGGCACCAGTAGTAATGCTAAGTCTGGTGAAGATAACAATGCGTGCCTCCATTGATAAGTGTGATGGTGATTAAGAAGATTGTTCCTATTGGTACAGGAAGTGTTGAGAGTGACTATAGTACTGCTACCAGTGAATGTGGTTCCATTTGTGGTAGTGCTATTGGTGGTGGTAAATACTGTGGCCGTAAAATCCCAGTTACACCAAGCTTACGACCTGTTTTCCACCACCTTCGACCGAAAATCAAGCGATCGGTCGGCGACGTAAAACGTATGCAAGGAATTGAAATGAAAATAGTTAATGTGGTTGATAAGATGAAAATCTATGTACTGAGGACTATTCAGTGTGTGTTGTAATATATCTATCTATCGATCTATATATTCATCTATCTTATTACCGATTATCAGCGACTTCCAAAGACTACCTGCAACTGGCCGTCGACCATCTGGTCGCCGGTGGTCGGAAACAGGTCGTATGCTTGGCGTGACTGGGCGCTCATGTAAGTGATGAGGTGCAAAAGGTGAACGGGTAATGCTCGATGAAGACCCGGATCACGGCATCAAAGTCTTCT
>NC_134786.1:67933561-67938561 GCF_046742065.1 Oratosquilla oratoria
ATGAGTGCTGACATAAAGAGATGTCTCATTGTCTTTAGTACCATGCGTCTTTGTAGAACAAAACCAGAGGCCACTATCATAGACTCATCAAAGCTGATTACGAGCATAATTCGTGGACATCTACAGTTACATATGTGTGTTGATCCTACGCACAGGGCTATCTCCACGAGAGACAACCTTTGGTGGAGAAAATGAAAAAGACGCACACAGAGCTCGTGGCAGCTTGGCGCCGTATACTGCTGAGAGTTGTTTGAAATAGTGGCGTGATCGGGGGAACTGTTGTGAATGCGGTCGACGTGTGAGTGAAGCGACGACCTCTCGGTGTATGCACCCTGTTGATGTTAACAGCATACCTACACACAGTACAGATGTCTGTGTGAAAAAAAAAATACAATTTTGAGCTAAAGTTAGTGTTTTGTACCCTGCGGCAAGTCTCTTTCTCTTTGTTTCCCCTCTTCTCTCTCTCTCCCTTATATATATATATATATATATATATATATATATATTTACATATTCCATATCTATCATGGTAATTAAAAACCAAACCTCATAAGCCTGGTTCAAGTTTATATTAATTTCACAACTACTTCACCTCGTTCGAAGTTGTATTTTCCCCTTTTTTCAGGTTAGAATACATTTAAGAAACCATATGAAGCCAGCCTTCATTACTCACCTTTACTTGATCAAACAAAAACAACTGACAAGACGAGATATTTTCATCGCTATAAACTACGCAGTGACCAACTATTTTTTATTCTCTCAATTGAATTCATTTTTGGCAGTCGGTTAAGGTTAATTAGATTAATAGGCTCCTCATGTTTTTAATATAGCTATAGAATCTTTGGCTTCACTTTTTTGGATGATTTTGATTGGATTTAAAAACTTTTTGAAGTACACAATCTTCACAAAATTACCGAGTTACAATTCATTTACGGGATTAAAAATATCCATGATTGTCTTTTTTCTCTCGTTTCTTTTGGTGACTTTGACTTTAAAACTCTCTTTTTAAAGAACACAATCCTCACAAAATTACTCTGAGTTACTATTCATCTACGGGATAAAAATCCTCAAGATTGCCATTTTTCTCAAGCATAAAACATGCTTATAAATGGAGTGGAATGGATGGGAGTGGATGCATGCCTTAGCTAGTTACCTTCCTTGCAATGGAAAAGAGGCCTTTGGTATATAAAGGAAATTCATTGTTCAATTGCTTAATCAATCTAAAGATTCAACTTTATCGGTTTGGTGTAGGTATTGTACTAATATGACCTACACAATATTTATCAAGAAAGTTATTAACCTTCCATTTTTGTACATACTAGGAAAAATTAAAGAACGACGCAAATTAAAGTTGTATAAACGCTAAGGAGGCGAATATACCAATTCAAAATCAAGTGACAGGAAAGGGGGAAAATGTCTAGATACTTATCAGGAACAATGTGATCCTTATAAATAAAAGAAAAATGAACGAAAGAAAGGAATTCCAGATCGTTTACCATGAAATAGGAGAGCAATTGAACATACCGATGAATTCTTGGAAAATATATTTGCTTAAATAAGGTGGAACTACTCAGATTCTAGAGTTCTTTAACTCAACTGTGGGAGCACACTACTGTTAAGTTCAAGAGAAAAATAATCATGACATGAGAGAGTGAGTGTGAGAGAGAGTGAGAGAGAGAGAGAGAGAGAGAGAGAGAGAGAGAGAGAGAGAGAGAGAGAGAGAGAGAGAGAGAGAGAGAGAGAGAGAGAGAAAGAGAGAAAGAGAGATAGAAAGAGAGAAAGAGAGAAAGAGAGATAGAAAGAGAGAAAGAGAGATAGAAAGAGAGAAAGAGAGATAGAAAGAGAGAAAGAGAGATAGAAAGAGAGAAAGAGAGAAAGAGAGAAAAAATGAATAGATAGAGCAAGAGAGAAAGAAAGAAAAGAGAGAAAGAGAGAAGGAAAGGGAGAGAGAGCAAGAAAGAAAGAGAGAAAGTAAAAAAGAGAAAAAGAGAGAAAGAGAGAAAGAGAGAGAGAGAGAGAGAGAGAGAGAGAGAGAGAGAGAGAGAGAGAGAGAGAGCGAGAGAGAGCGAGAGAGAGCGAGAGAGAGCGAGAGAGAGCGAGAGAGCGAAAGAGAGCGAGAGAGCGAAAGAGAGCGTGAGAGAGCTAAAAAGAGGGAGGAGAGGGGCGAGTGAGAGTAAAAGAGAGGGAGAAAATACTAAGGCATATATGTAGAGAATAAAAACAAAGTGAGAATCTTATGTTGTTATTGCAGTTTTAGGAAGTCTTTTTGACTAATCAGATTGTTTTATTTAACCTTAGAGGCGGCAAGAACAGTTATCTTCGAATTATTCAGGTATTAGTGCACATTTACTCAGACTCTATCAAGTAAATCGATGGCATACATGGCAACACTAAAAGAAGACTCACTTGCCTTAAGATGATTTTTCTTCCATAATTCAAAGTCTCCCAGACCGTTCTCATCCTGAAACACACCAGAAATCTAACACTGTCATTTCTTTATAAAATTGATAATGATATCTTCAGACTCTGTGAGTTTGGTCTCCAATCAAAGCGGAGTTGTAAAGACGTCATTTCTCTTATTCCATAGGGGGTTCAAAAGGAATGACGCCCTGGCAAAACATTTAATGTCTGCAAGAGTGTAGAGAAAGCATTCGACACTGTTTGGTACTAAGGGTACGTACATATTGTGCCACAACTTTGGCTTTGCCCTGCCATTCCTATAGACGTACCTTAATTACCTGAATGGTAAGTTGATCAGAATAAAGCAGCGGGGATGCTTGTTCTAACCTTTTTAGCAATTACGGCCAGAGTGCCATAAGGATTTCAATTTACTTCGTCTACATAATCTATACACAATTATCCTCCCATAGTTGTCCTCCACACGCAATCAGACCTTTACATTCTCGTTGATGGACGACACTAAGTAAATAGGTCCAAAACATTGAAAGAGGCTTCACAGCTATTATAAAATATACTGTACTTCCCGGGGCTTTAGGACACCAATACAAAGCTGTCTACTTCCTCTACATCAGCAACGACGGAACAGTTAAAGAAACCCTTTGAAATAAACAATACTAACATTCCAGTGAAGTATTATGACAATGTGTTGGGAAATTTACTGGATAGTAATTTGGCGTAGAATCCACCCTTTGGCACTCAGACAGCAAGGGAGGCTATTCTGAACAAATTAAGAAGTTCACTATAAACCCACTATCGGAGAAATAATAACGGAAAGTACAGGGAAACTGTATATTTCGACCACTATCTGTAGTCCTCTTCTGCTGAAGAGGACTACAGAGGCTGTTCTGAACAAATTCAGACGTTCACTATAAACCCACTATCGGAGAAATAATAACGGAAAGTACAGGGAAACTGTATATTTCGACTACTATCTGTAGTCCTCTTCTGCTGAAGAGGACTACAGATAGTAGTCGAAATATACAGTTTCCCTGTACTTTCCGTTATTATTTCTCCGATAGTGGGTTTATAGTGAACTTTTACAAATGTGTTATAACATACTAATTTCCAAAATTAAGACGTTTTAAAAGCACAAAACTAGCCACAAAGTGTCGACTCTACGTAGCACTCGTCAAAGCAATACCTTGCAAATATTTTTAATCGAGTAGGATGACAAGCTCCATAAATAACTACTCGCACCTGAGATCCCAAGCTTTGTATTGGTGTCCTATTTCTTTATGCCTCAAAATAGACCAACTTTGAAGCCTGTAACTGTCTTCACCACACGAAGAAAGGCGCTGATTTGGCAATAGCCATCTTTTATTTAATACAATCTTTTCTCTTTCCCATAGGCCGATCTTACTCTTTCACAAGAATCGACCCTACGAAAGTGTGTTGTCTTACCCTCAATATTTTATTCCATTCTACTCTACCTACAGCTACGGACATTGCCTCAAACTTCAAACGTAATTTGGACTCCGGCCAAAATTGCTTGTAGCCTTCAACATTGCCTCTATTCCTCTTGGACTCCGGCCTCTACCAGCAACTGGCCTCCGGCAGCTTAAGTCTCCAGTGGTTTAACCTTCTTCACGGTATACGACTTTCTGGACGGGGGTTTGTCTCGTGACGCCCGGAAAAAGGAGGACTGCCGCCCACGTCAATTCACTACCAGCAAATGACTTGATAGTCCATCCCACTCGATTTACATAGTCTACGACCCCGGTCTACAGTATCTCTTAGTGCCCTTCCACCCATCCTGACAGTCTACCATTCCCAATAATGAGCCATGTTTTATTAACGTTTCTTTATCCATTGATATAAATTTTGACATTGGTTAGATCATTATAGATTTTTGATAAATTCGACTCAATGTTCCATAATTCTTTTCAACATGATGTTGTGTTTTATAGTATATCACTGTGCTATTTCATTCTTAATTAGATAAAAAGAATTAGTAATGTCAAATAAGTTATTTCCACTCTTAATCATATAATGATTTTATTTAAGGAAGAGAGTAAATAATCTATATACTACAGGTATAGACTAAATTTCTATATGCTTATTTCGGGGTCGCAGTGACTCAACGGTAGTGCAATCATCTGACAGTCGACGAGCAAAGTCAGACGTGTGTGTTCGAATCCTGATTGTGACAGAGAGGTATCATCCAGAGGTATCATGAAAGGCATCATCCACAATGAGTAGTGGTCCCCAAATGTCAAAATCAGTCCTTGCATAAGCCACCGCCCTCGTTGACCTGAACAAACTTATCAATGTTATTCCTTTAGGTCGTAAATACTTCTGTTGCATCGATAGATAATGTTACATACTGATCTTATATCTTGAATCTTCAATTATTTGTTTAGAAAAACAGTTAATGTTTTTGTTCTTTTTTTTTTTAAGGTGTACCTCCAAAGACCCCAAATTGTCCAATCTTTAGTTATTGCCAACTTTCATAGGTTTTGTCAATGACTGTACTCTTTAGAAGAAAAGGAAAGATAAAATAAAGATCAAAAAGAAAAATTCTATAAGAGGAAGAAGAGAGA
>NC_134786.1:67941061-67943561 GCF_046742065.1 Oratosquilla oratoria
AATGTATGTAAGCTCGTAACCCCATTGTAGCCAGCTGCCATACTTAGCTCTTGCTATAGATCTTTATGAGAAAAAACATTGGGCAGCTATTTGTGCTTTATTCGAGCATCCGACCTAGTCATGGACCAAAAGGTCTCTTGTTGGTTTGCTCTTTCTTTGTAATCCTTCATGCGGGACTGTTTCTATGTTACTGGTTTATAGTAACTGTAGGAAAGCAGCCACCGGTTGTCAACTGTACCCAAGTGAAGAATGGAACTCAAAATCTCAAACTCCTTGTGCGTGTTTTGTGTGTGTGTGTGTGTGTGTGTGTGTGTGTGTGTGTGTGTGTGTGTGTGTGTGTGTGTGTGTGTGTGTGTGTGCGTGCGCGTCTATGTGCGTGTGCATGTGTGTGTGTGTGTGTCACTGTGGAATATCCTAGGATTGAATTGGATGAGGAAGGTTTAGGTTAAACGTTGTCTTTATAGACAAATACAGTAACTCGGTCTTCGGCATCGCATTGCAAGAGGACAACCACAGAGTTCATGGGATCCACACGGGCCGGCAAGGACACCAAAGTCCCCTGAAACCGGTTACGATGCTCTGCACATTTGCAAAGGGCAATTGCAGATTGCCAAGCTTCTCCTTCTGCCCCCGAAGAGCGTCACTTCGAAGTCCATTTGGTCAAGGCCGTGTGCAATGTACGTGAAGTCACGATTATCATTTATTTCATTATATGTCGTCGAAGGTTGCCGTCGTCATCGTCATCGTCAAATCGTTATACTTTCATGTAGGTTCTTGTAAGTTCTATGTCATTTTTTATAGGGAGGATTCCCCGTGTCCTTACTCCAAATGCAGATACCACACAGAAAACAATGAAAAGATTACTTTACACTGGCCAGCATTCACCCTATTTAAAATTGTATAATATATTACTTGATTAAACTGCCAGGGATTGGGTCTACAAGAAAAATTCTTCTCCTCCTCCTCTTCCTCCTCCTCCTCTTCCCCTAGTCTCCCGCCTTCCTTCTCTCCCTCCCTCCCTCCCCATCTCTCCCTCATCCTCCTCTTTCTTCCTCTCTATATACTTTAATCAAAATCCTATTCCTTCTTCTCCTCCTCCTCCCTTCATTCTCCTCCTTCTTCTCCTACTACACCTTTCCATCCTTCTCTCCCTCCTCCTCCTCCTCCTCCTCCTCCTCTCTTCATTCTCCTCCTCCTCCTACTACACCTTTCCATCCTTCTCTCTCCCCCTCCTCCTCCTCTTTTCCTGTCTCATCCTCCCTCTGCTCTTCCTCTCTTTCGCTTCCTCGTCCTCTTCCTCCCTTTTCCTTCCTCTCAGTCGCTTCTCCTCCTCCTCCTCCCCATCCTCCCCTTTCTCCTCCTACTCCCCACTTTTCTCCTCCTACTCCTTTCCCTCCTCCTCTTCATCCCTGATCTATTCCTCCCTGCCCTCCTCCTTCCATTTTCATTCTGTTCTCCTTTTCTTTCCTTACTTCTTCTTGGTCTGCTACCTCATTCTCTTCCCTTGGAGCTTCTTCCTCCTACATTTACCCTGTCCATCATCCACACCTTCGATTTCTCGGCTGTTTATACACTTATTCAGACAATATTTTGCTATCTTCTTTCATCCCTTTGTCGGTTTTTTTTTTCCGTCCACATTTGACTGATACACTTTCACCTAGCTTGTCCTCTACTATTTTTGTATTCAATTGTCCTTGCCATTTCAGTTATACCCAAGGTATTTTTCTCATTTAGATCTTTTCTCCTACACTTTTCTTTTATTTTGTGTTTGAATACCTATTCACTATTATATAGCTTCCTTCCTAGTACAGAGACATGTATTCAAATTTGAAAGAGCGCTTTATTTAACCTTGGTGGAATAAAAGCAAAAATTATATTAGAAGCTATACTATCTAGAGGAATAAATAAAGATGGTGAACACCACCATAACGAGATTCAGAAAGCTTAAGTGTTACATACAGTCAAGACTGATGTCCAGTTGCGAGATGTGGACGGTGAGAAAAAATGTGTTCAAAAGACTTGAAACATTGAATCTATTTATCAGTTCATTTATACATTTTGCGTAGAATGATGAGAGTTGTTTGGGTTGCTTGAGCTTCAAATAGAATGATACCAAAAGGAGCAGGGATAGAGAGATCCCTAATGAGAATCATAAGGAGACGGCAGTTAAATTTCATTGGTCATATCCCGACAGCGAGTGGACTCTAGAGAAAATATAGTCTAAGAACAGTGGAGGGGGTGAGAATCATAGGAAGACGCAGTTAGGTTTACGAGTAATTCAATGCTGGAACCACTCGAAGACAAAAGGATGGTTGTGGGGTTGGTCAGGTTGGCTGATAAAAGAGGCATAGTAGACAGCGTTCCATGACCACCAAAGTAATTGCTTAGCTGGAAGTATAGTGAAGGTAAAGGAAAATAATGAAATGTGGCGAGAATACCTGGAAAACAAATACTTTTACATGAACACAATTTTTGTTGGTGCAATAGAACAAAGAAACAG
>NC_134786.1:67948561-67951061 GCF_046742065.1 Oratosquilla oratoria
TTCCATGTTTGATATACTTCATTTTAGCTCAGGGACACCATGAAGATTACTGACAGCGCGTGAGTGAAGCGACGCGTTCCCCGACTTACACTCCAAATTGATAACGATTTTAGCTTATTGCAAACGATTCTCTTCTTAGATGGAGCAGTCGCCAAACCCTCCCAGTGGCCTTCCTCTGCTTGGCTCTGCATGAAACTTCCTTTTCCCCAGGCAAGGCCTTTCATGTTATCAAAACTGTATTAGTTTCCCTCGGCGCCATATCCCTCTTATTTCAATGCATGAACCTGACCCATATCTGCCTAACACAGAGCTTTTTTTATCGTACATTTTTACCAACTCGGCCTTCTGCCCTCCTTTCTGTTTCTCTCGTTTTTCTCTTACATTCTCTCTCTCTCTCTCTCTCTCTCTCTCTCTCTCTCTCTCTCTCTCTCTCTCTCTCTCTCTCTCTCTCTCTCTCTCTCTCTCTCTCTCTCTCTCTCTCTCTCTCTCTCTCTCTGTGTGTGTGTGTGTGTGTGTGTGTGTGTGTGCGTGTCAGTGTGTTTCTTTCGTTTTCTCTTTCTTTCTTCCAATCTCACAATTTCACTCTCACTACCACTCTCACTCTCACTCACTCTCTTTCTCTTGCATTGTGACCTACATAGTTCCTTTTTCGACACCCTCTTTCACTGAACGAGTTCATTTCCTCTGTTATGGAAACTCATTTTTCTCTACTGATGAATAAATCTGACAGAAAGGTCCTTCCTGCTTCTGTTTTTTGGTGCTGCTGTTCTTTACTTTGTCGTCGTCACAGTCGTTGTTGTTGTTGTCTATAATTTTCTTTTTTTTTTTACATTCTCTATCGAATTCTTTTCTTTCTTCTTAATCTCTTCCTTCTTCTTACTCTCTTCCTTCTTCTTCTCTTTTTATTCACTTTTTCACTCCTTTTTCTCCTTCCCCTTCTCCTCCTCCTCCTTCTTCTCCTTGTCCTTCTTTTCATTCTTGTCTTTATTCTCCCTTCTCCTTCTTTTCATTCTTCTCCTCCTTCTCCTCCTTCCGCACCTCCTTCTCCTCCTCATTCTTCTACTTTCTACATTCTGCATTCTTTTTTTTCATTCTTTTCTTTTTCTTAATTTTTTCTTCTTCTCTTTTGTCTCTTTCTTTTCTTTCTCTTTTTTTCCTTCCTAATATCATTTTATTCTCCTTCTCATTATATTTTTTTAATGTTTCTCCAACTTTTTCCTCTTTTCTTTATTCTCCTTCTCTTTTCTTGTTATTTTTCTTTTTTTTTCTATTTCTTTCTCTTCTTTGTTCTCCTTATCATTCTTCTCATTTTCTAATTTTTTCTCCTACTTCTTCTTCATCTTTTTTCTTTTCCTCTTCTTCTTCCTCTTCCTTTTCTTCTTCTTCTTACTATAACCGGATGATTTGATTACGCAGTGTACTGTGTACCTCAACGGTAGAATGTCAGCCACTGTCGCTAACAAACGTGTTCTGCGGAGGAATATGAGAGCCAGGAGCTGTTGGAACAGCAAGGTGAGTGTCCTCCGGTAAGAAAAGTGTTCTTGGGTAATCTTAAGGCTTCCTCCAATGAAAAAGCACCATGGAAATGAAAAAAAAAAATGCTTAGTGGCAGCCAGAATGACAAGGGTAAATGACCCCTACGGATGGGATTGTTAGAGCCCAATCTCCTGTGTGCTTGATGGCTCTCTCTCACACGCATTCCCATGTGATATATAATATGACCTTTCCTGTCGTATGCTCTATATTCTCAAAGTCTTTCCACTTTCCTGGAATCTACGTTTTCACTTTCAGGGTTTCCAGTTTCCAGTCCCTTTTGTACTCGTCCTTTCAAAGCCTTTTCAATCTCCCATGTCCTGTATCCTCTGGGTCATCGTTTTTTCTTTTTCTTTTGTTTGTGTTATCTAGATTTTGTGTGTGTTTATCTTTTTCTTAACTGTATGCTGTGTGTTTTGGATATTTTTGTTCCCTTTCCTGTCCACTCGATTCTAGGATTTGACATTATTGATTTTTTGTGTCTCCCGTTCCTTGTAGAGTTATCTTAGGTCTCGTTCTTCAACTCTATCATTTCATTGTTGAATGAAGTTGCCTGGAAGCAGATTGAATAGAATGATTGAAGGCGTGCAAAGTAACCAATAGATTACCGAGATTAGGTCCAAATAGTTAAAAAAAAAAAATCTACGAAAAGGGTTTCTCTTCAGCAAATAAAATTTCTTGACTGTGGCAAGAATAAAGACCAAAGTAAAGCGCAGCAATTTTTTTTTTTTTTTTTTTTTTTTTTTTTTGGCATAGCTCCTTTTTCCCTATGAGCTGAGTTCTGAGTTTACAAATCTGACCGTGCCTGAATTCCATGGTGCATACTATTTTGGAAACTACCCACATACTTTCCTTCTGCAAGAGTCTTGTCTCTTTCTGCTTGGTATTATACGTTCCTCCCCAACTTGAGAATTTCCTCTTCCCCCCACCCCATCCCTCGTTTCCCATTTTCACTCTTTCTTCTTCT
>NC_134786.1:67961061-67963561 GCF_046742065.1 Oratosquilla oratoria
GATATGTTCTCTAGTAAAGCAGTGCGTTCTGTGCTTGCATATTAAGTAGTTAGTATAAAAAGAGTGATGTTGATCAATCAGAACTTTAATTGGTTTAACACTGAGCACGGCAGAAGAGATTGAAAAATTTGAAAGGAATTTACATGTACAACCTTTGAAGCGTAAAGCTGAATTACTAATAAAAACTGTCATAGTGTTTAAGAGTCATGAGCAAATACATTATCATTCAGCAATTCAAGAACACTAGCCTTTGTACAACAAAACATAAAAGTTGTTTTCGGCAAGTGTTTGTTATGACTGCTGGGAGCTGTGATATATATATATATATAAATATATATATATATATATATATATATATATTAACGAGGTTATAGGAACTAGCATGAATGTACTTTGGGTGTGTCACTTTATTGAAATGTAGTGAATATGTAAATCTAATTTTTAATCAATGTTTATATTAGTTGGACAATTAAGAAAAGCTAGAAAATATTTAGGTTTGAAATCCATACATACATACATACACATACATACATATATGTACATGCATACATATACATACATGCACACATACATACATACATGCATACATACAAACATACATTATACGCACACCTATATTAATATATATATATATATATATATATATATATACATACCTTTATAGTGTATATACTGTATACTGTACATACTGTACTTAGAAAGCGTGAATACAATAGTCAACAGAAAACGTTGTGTGACGGTCGTCATTTTATGAATAAATCAGAGACTGTAATTAGTAGGTTCAGCCGTGGAGAAAGACGCGTGTCATGGTAACTGGGAAATAATAAGAGGTAATGGGAGATAATGAACGGTAAGTATAAGGCTATGGGTGAAGGGTTGGTTGGTCTGTGAGGCATTTCTTTTATGAGGGCACGACTTATGAAAGGTTCTGGGAAGGGGAGAGCTAGATTGTAGGTTTCTGTTGGATGGTAGCTGTTAGTGTGAATTTGCACGGAAAGAGAAAGTGAATATTCGGATGATAATTGCCTGACTGACGGGATCAGGTTATGGTCAAAATTATCAATTCATTTTTATCTATTTTTTTTTTCAATGTTATCTATTTTTTTCCTTTGTCAATTCATCTATCAATGAATTAACCAATTAATTAATTAATTAAATTATTTCTATTTATCTATATTTTTTCTATCAATTTATCTTTATTATTTATTATTTATTTTTTGCAATATATCAAAATCAAGGCTTTGTGTTGTGGACGTGTTATTTCCGCTTATGAAATCCTCATTCCCAACGTAGTATCATTTATGATTTACACCGGAATACGTGTATATCTTATTCAGTCATATCCTGAGTTAATCATTGTTTCTCTACACGAACATATTTGTGACTAAAATGTTTGAGTGTTTTTATTCAAACTGCTCATTAAAAATTCTGTTTATTTTAGTATTCTGTCGAAATAGTTACCGCCTCTATTCTTGAGGAAGAAAATCAAACAGAGGAAGATGATACGCAAAGGTGGTAAAGGACAGAGGAATGGAAAGATTTTTTTTTTTTTTTTTTTTTTTTTTTTTTTTGGGGACAAGTCTGCAGTCTCAAAAGAATCCTGTGTGCCTTTGGTACATAGGGATGCCACCAAACTCCCTAAGGTTCTGATTACATAAAATTTGTGTAGTCAATACTGCATACAGGGTTTTGGGGTAATTTCATGAATACTACGGTGCTAAACAATATAGCTTATAATAATTTCAGGACAATAAGTTTCTTTCAGCCGAATAAAATCGTCAGACAACAAAAGAAAAAGTCCCGAATTCAATCCAATGACTTTGAAAGCAAGTCATCTGGAATTATCTAGATCAAAAATCTTAAATGTCCCGTATTCGATATGTGGGTGGCACAACTAAATATCATTCTTTATGAATGGGATAATCGATACACAATGTCGAGTGATATGAAATTGTAAATCCAATCTCTAATTCAGTCACAAAGCCAAAGATGTTTTTCTTTGTCTCCTCCTTTCCTTCCTTCTTTTTTTTTTTTTTTTTTTTTTTTGCCAGTGCTCGTTTGAAGGAGGAAAACATATTTGAATATTAAGTTACGTAATAAGATATAACAAATACAAAATATTCTACAAAAGTGGTTGTGTTAAGAAATAACATCGTGGGGATTACGTGTATGATCACAGACCTCCTATGAATATTATTACTGGGACGATGAAGAAAAACTAGTACATGATTATCGTTTCTATTCAGCCGAACTAAATCGTTCGGTTTGAACTAAAATAAAATATATGAATTCTTCTCTGTACAAAGTGACACGTTTCCTTATATTTTGGGATCTGCTTTTCCGAATAAACTTCATTCCTTTTATTCTTTCTACCGCCAAGATATTAAATTCGTTTTTGCGATATGACACAGAAGATCTGAAGCTAAGCCCGGTGATCATTTATGGTAAGTCACTCTCACACACTTTTTATTTATCAGTTTATTAGTTTTCATCTCTTATT
>NC_134786.1:67971061-67973561 GCF_046742065.1 Oratosquilla oratoria
TAGGTAAAATTTTAGTTGGTATATAAAGAGAGGAATGAATCTTTTAGAGTAGTGATTCTGCGCCATACATACAAACTATATATAAGCGTATTGATGAATGGATGGATGAAACACGGCACGATACGTAAATACAAAAGTGAACTAATAGATAAAGCAAACATACAAATCAACAAATAAGTTAATAGAGGAATAAATGAATAACTCATGCATGCATGAATGAATATCTCAGGTCAGAGAAAGCATAAACTCGGACATAGCTGATAATGACAGAAACTTTGATACATCACATCTGTGCACTCACCAATTAAATGCAACATGGTTATGAATACAACAACGACTATAAGATGATCTGCAAAAATATATCGAAATGATGAAGTGAAGGAGGATTCTTCATTTTGATTCTGAGCTTTTGAATGTCTTAAGATAATTTAGTACATAAGACTCACGTCGCGCGCTGGCCCGGTGGACACCGTGTCGAACTCATGAGCAGGTAGTCGCGAGTTTGATTCCTGGAAACCGTTGTGTTTCTTGCGTTGGTTCTCGACAAAAAAAAAAAAAAAAAAAAAAAAAAAAAAAAAACGTTTAGCCGTAACAAACAAGGCTTGCCGTACCTTTTTTTTTTTTTTTTTTTTTTTTTTTTTAACTTCCCACTTCGTGGCAGTGAGAAGGTGAGTGAGATTGAAATCCACGTCTACGTATCTGTTCCCGCCCTTGAGTCATGAACACAAAATCATAAATCCGACTGCAAGCATAATATGTGAGGAAGAAAATGACCAGTTATTGGTTGTGAAGGAAAGGGTGAAAGAGACAAAATGTTGGGGACACACAAACCTAACACATAGTATTCAAAGCTGAAACAAATTAATATTTCGCTGTTGCTCCATCTTGAATAATTTTTCACAAAAAAAAAACAGAAAAAAAACACAGTCTACTCATAAAGAAGCTAATTTACATAAGAAAAAAACTATTGAATATTTTATAAGGAAGCATATGGTCTCAGTTAACCATGGTGTTCATAGCTGTGTTGACATTTTGTCCCCTGACCCTTAATATACACAAGACCGTTTAACCCTTGTCTCCAACCCTTGACCCATGACCATGATAGGAAAAACGCATCTGTACCAAGAGGTCACGATGGAAAAAAAGTCCCCAGAGAAGTGTTGGCCACTGAACCCCAAAGGAAAAAAGTGAAGGGTTGTAAGTCTCGTTACTAGCTGTTCAACCAGCGTCACATCTAGAGATAAACAAACTGCTCCCAGAGAGCCACTTCGTAAATAAAAGAACAAAAAATATACCAATTCGAGGTCAAATGCCCCCCCCCCCAAAAAAAAAATACAACTCAATCGTCATGGAAACGGTTAAGAAGGGCATAGAGGTCTTAGTCCAGAGTAAAAAAAAAAAAAAAAAGCTGGCAGAAGGTAGCTTTGGAGACCATGAGAATGAAGATGAGGAGAAGAAGAAGGAGAAAGAAAGGGAGAAGGAGAAGGAGAACGAGAAGGAGAAGAAGGAGAAAGAGAAGGAGAAGGAAAAGGAGAAGGAGAAGGAAAGGAGAAGGAGAGGAAAAGGAGAAGGAGAAGGGAAAGGAGAAGGAGAAGGAAAGGAGAAGGAGAGGAAAAGGAGAAGGAAAGGAGAAGGAGAAGGAAGGAAGAAGGAGAGGAAAAGGAAAGGAGAAGAAAAGGAGAAGAGAGAAGGAAGAAAGAAGGAGAAGGAGAAAAGAAAGAAGGAGAAGGAGAAAAGAAAGAAGGAGAAGGAGAAAAGAAAGAAGGAGAAGGAGAAAAGAAAGAAGGAGAAGGAGAAAAGAAAGAAGGAGAAGGAGAAAAGAAAGAAGGAGAAGGAGAAAAGAAGGAGAAGAAGGAGAAGAAGGAGAGAAGAGGAGAAGAAGGAGAAAGAAGGAGAAGGAGAAGGAGGAAGAAGGAGAAAAGAAGGAGAAGGAGAAAAGAAGGAGAAGGAGAAAAGAAGGAAAAAGAGAAGAAGGAGAAGGAGAAGGAGGAAGGAGAAAGGAGAAGGAGGAAGGAGGAGAAGGTGAGGAGAAGGAGAAGGAGAAGGAGAAGGAGAAGGAGATGGAAGGAGAAGGAGGAGATGGAAGGAGAAGGAGGAGATGGAAGGAGAAGGAGGGGAGGAGGAGGAGAGAAGGAGAAGGAGGAGAAGGAGGAGGAGAAAGGAGAAGGAAGGAGAAAGGAGAAGAAGGAAGGAGAAAGAGAAGGAAGGAGAAAGAGGAGTAAGGAGAGGGAGAAGGAAGGAGAAGGAGAAGGAAGGAGAAAGAGGAGTAAGGAGAAGGAGAAGGAGAAAGAGAAGGAGAAGGAAGGAGAAGGAGTTGAGGGAAGGAGGAAGGAGAAGGAGAAGGAAGAGGAACGAGAAGGAGAAGGAGAAGAAGGAGAAGGAAAAGGAGAAGGCGGAGATGGAGATGGAGATGGAGGAGGAGGAGGAGGAGGAGGGAGGAGGAGGAGGAGGAGGAGGAGGAGGAGGAGGAGAAGAGAAGGAAAGGAGAAGAGAGAGGAGA
>NC_134786.1:67976061-67983561 GCF_046742065.1 Oratosquilla oratoria
TATTATTTGGATTTAAGAAAAGAAGGAAATAACGAATTTCCGTATATTTCGATCACTTGCTGTGGTCCTCTTTAAGCTTGAAGAGGATCACAGCAAGCGATCGAAATACGGAAATTCGTTATTTCCTTCTTTTCTTAAATCCAAATAATAGTGGGTTTTTAGTGCATATATATGATATATGGCGATGGCGGCGGCGGCGACGTATGTGTGTGTGTGTGTGTGTGTGTGTGTGTGTGTGTGTGTGTTTACCTAGCTGTATTTTACGGGAAGGGGAGCTACGCTCATGGTCTCCCGCCTTTGTATCTCGTAGTTTCTAGTTTGCTCTTAAACTCATGAACGGTTTTTGCGCACACTATTTTTTCGAACAGTTTGTTCCAATTGTCCACCACTCTATGTGGAAAACAGTTTTCCTTCAGATCTCTTCTATAACTATGTTTTCTTTTTCTTTCCATGTCCTCTTGTGTTTCTCTTGTCCCAATTTAACAAGTCCTCTCTATCGAATATTTCTGTGCCCTTCATGATTCTGTAGATGGTCAGTAGGTCACCTCTCTCTCTTCTTTACTCCAGTGTGTGTGTGTGTGTGTGTGTGTGTGTGTGTGTGTGTGTGTGTGTGTGTGTGTGTGTGTGTGTGTGTGTGTGTGTGTGTGTGTGTGCGTGCGTGCGTGCGTGCGTGCGCGTGTGCGTGTGCGTGTGCGTGTGTATGTGTATGTGCATGTGCATGTGCATGTGTATGTGCATGTGCATGTGCACGTGTATGTGTATGTGTGTGTGTGTGTGTGTGTGTGTGTGTGTGTGTGTGTGTGTGTGTGTGTGTGTGTGTGTGTGTGTGTGTGCGTGTGTGTGTGTATCGGACGGAAACCAGAAGACCTTAGTGTCAAATATCTAATATCAATATTTACTCTTAGAATCAGAATGATCAACAGAGGTACCAACCATTTCCGAACACAAATCACACGGTAGAGAGTGTCAGAACCAGAATTGTCAGATTCCCTTCAACATATTGGGTTTCATCGTTCGTTTGCATGCTTTCTAGTGAGGCCTCTGTGGTCAGCGTGACTTCAAAGTTTATCTCGGATGGGCTCTCATACCCAGAGGCGATTGCCACCTTGCTTGTTAGTGTACAGCGAGACGAACTTTACGTATATAAAGAATACCCCCTAAAAAACCCTAACACTGATACCATGATTGAGTTCTTGGAGCTTCTGGAAGGCTTTGAGGCTGATGAAGGCTTGGAGCAATGTAGGAGGCTTTAAGCTGGGTTGTGGGAGATTTCAATGTGAGCTGTGGAGAGGTTCAGGTTAGGCTTCAGGAGACTGTGAGGGTCTTTGACTCAACAGGAACAAGGGGACGAGGCATCAATAATTGAGACAGGTGACAGCGAGAGTCCCAGGCAGCTAATAACGGAAACTGGATTATGGATCAGCGGCGGTGGAATAGGTGGTGGTGCAGAAAGGGAAGTGGATTATGGGTCAGAAGAGGTAGGGTCGCATGTGGAGGTGGTGGTGGTGATGGTGGAAGTGTGGGCAGTAAGGGCCATGGAAGTGGATAAGGGTGAGGGGAGGAGGTGACGGTGTGGTTGCGTTTGTGAGAGGTAGTTTTATTCTGAGGGTGTTGTGGATTGTAAAAAGTACTGAATTATGGATTTCAGGTATTGGTGTGTAGTTCAGTGGTGATGCACAGGATGTGTGCGTGTGTGTGTGCCTATGCATGTACATGCGCACACGCATGAGTGTGTGTGTGTGTGTGTGTGTGTGTGTGTGTGTGTGTGTGTGTGTGTGTGTGTGTGTGTGTGTGTGTGTGTGTGTGTGTGTGTGTGTGTGTGTGTGTGTGTGTGCACACGCGTGTATGTGTGTGTGTACGCGCGCGCTTGTATAATTGGAGTGCATTTTAAAAATAGTGATAAGATTTTTAATTATATTAGATATACTGTAGAGGCTATGAAAATAATAATGAAAATATATATGATTTATAGATAAGAGGTGGTATCAGACTAAATTGTACTAATGGTGATAACAGTGGTGACTGATGATGGTGATGATGTTGGAAGTGATGGAAGCTGTCTACCTGTCTACCTACCTATCTATCTGTCTATCTATCTATCGATCGATCTATCGATTAATCTATCTATCCATTTATCTATTTATCTATCTACCAATCTATCTAGCAATCTATCTGTCTATATATCTGTCTATCCATCTATCTATTTATCTACTAATCTATCTATCTACCAATCTTTCTATCTATGTACTCGAATTTGTCTATCTAGCGTGTGATTAGAAAGATTTTTAAAATTATGTTACCATAATCCCAAAGTCGGTCCCCTCGTTTTGTAATACAACGTGATGAATTATCTTGTCATGAAACCTTGAAATATTGCTTTTACAACTAATGATACTAATAATGGTTTATTCATGTATGATTAGAAGCTTAATTCAGCGAAAAAGATTGTGAATATGAAGTGTTTATTTAAGAGATACACCATCGAAAAGCCAATAAACATTAGACACCTATTTTACGTTTATATGATAATTTTCAAAAATATATTAAAGGTATTTGGAAACAGATACTAAAATGAAATATTGATAAACATCAAATAACGCTTGCAGAGCGCTAATAGTTTTCTACAAGGCCTCAAGAATATTCCATTAATCAACAAAATTGTTTGTATGCAAACTAGGACAAATATTTTCAGGATCTATATCACACTTGCAGGTAAAAAAAAAAAAAAAAAAAAAAAAAAAAAAAAAAAAAAAAAAAAAAAAACAGGAGCCAATTAGAATATAGAGGATGTGAGAAGTGGATCTTTGAAAAATGCCGTTCTCACTGGTGGGTAGATGGGAGGGTGGATGGAAGGGTGGATGGATGAGCGACTTTAGAATGACCATTTTCTGATTTTTCCATCCCCCTGCCTTCTCAGTCAATTCTCAAACGACATTCAACAATTCACAACTAAGATGTTGTCCTTATTACATCTTCAACCAATTTCATATTCAATTTTCATCTGAAATACTTTCTTTTATCTCTTATCCTCTTCAAATATATTCTCTTAGAAAAAAATATTCTTTCTTGATAAACTATCTGATTTATGACGTCAAAGAAAATCGGCTGACCTCCGCGATTTTGTTGGAGAAATCTGAATTAGATTTAGTGTTTCTTTTACGTAGAGTAATCACCATCCAATATGTTTTGTCTGATACGTTACTGGATTTTGATATTTTTATCAGCAATCTCAAGGTTAATCACGTGTCCTACTATTTCCATTTCTTTTCCTTCTTTTTGCCTCTATTATAGAAGTTAGTGTCGAGGGCTTGCGACGACTTAGGCCCTAGAGAATGCCTCACTTAGGACTTGAAAGCTTTACTCTCATTGAAAGTTGTCACCAGTCAATTTCAGCAAAAAGATTGTGTGTGTGTATGTTTGCGTGTGTGTGTATGTGTGTGTGTGTGTGTGTGTGTGTGTGTGTGTGTGTGTGTGTGTGTGTGTGTGTGTGTGTGTGTGTGTGTGTGTGTGTGTGTGTGTGTGTGTGTGTGTGTGTGTTTGCGCGCGCGCGCGTGTATATATATCTGTATCTGTAGCGTCCCTCCAAATGGAAATCTATCATGTAAGGGAGAAGTCTGACGGAGTTAATTGAATTATAACTTACTGAGTTTGGAGACATACTGAATAAGATCAAATTTCAACCATCGAAACAAATCGGACTGCATGTATTTTACGAAGTGGAGAAGAGTTTGTGATCAGTTAATATAAAATACCACCCAATGGAGACGGAAACATTAAGAAGGAGAGGGAGTGAGACTGAGGAGTAACAGAGGAAGAGGGGGAAAGGAACGAAGGAGGAGGAGAGTCGTCAGGGGGAGAGTCAGGAGGAGGAGGAGGAGGAGGAGGAGGAGGAGGAGGAGGAGGAGGAGGAGGAGGAGGAAGAGGAGGAGGAGGAGGGAGGAGGAGGAGGAGGAGGAAGGAGGAGGAGAGGAGGAGGAGGAAGGAGGAAGAGGAGGAGGAGGAAGAGGACGAAGTGGAAGAAGAAGAGGAAGAGGAGGAGGAGGAGGAGGGAGGAGGAGGAGGAGGAGGAGGAGGAGGAGGAGGGAGGGAGGGAGGGAGGGAGGGAGGGAGGGGTCGCAAGGGTCGGTAATTGGTCGGTGTGGTTGTGACGTATTAAGTGGATTGTGCCCAACGCGCTAATGAACGTACTCCTGAGGGTGGAAGGGGAGGGGGAGGGGGGGGATGAGGGTGGATGGGAGGGTGGAGGGTAGGTCTTTGTCCTCTTCTATTTTGTTGTTTATTTCTGTTCTTGTTTTACACAATAACTCACTTTCTCATCCTGTTGATTATATGCCTTGTTTACACTCATCACTTGTCGACAATTACTGATGCAGACAAATGTTCTTTTGGTTATTGTCTTGCAACCCTCTTCCCGTTGTGCCTACAGTACTAAATGTCTCTATTTATTACTTTTTAATGTTGCTTGTTAGTATTTTTTTTTTTTTTTTGTAAATAGGTCTGCTAATTCTGAACATGTATTACTCTAACAGTAGCTACAGAAAAGGCTCCTTTTAGTTTTGTAATTGTTGCTCTGACTCATATTTAAGTATCTACGACTCCTGCCACTTTGTGTGGTGTGTGTGTGTGTGTGTGTGTGTGTGTGTGTGTGTGTGTGTGTGTGTGTGTGTGTGTGTGTGTGTGTGTGTGTGTGTGTGTGTGTGTGTGTGTGTGTTTGTTTTCTCCAACATTGTCCTACTATGATTTGCACTCATTTCACATCATTTCTTATAAGTATCTGAAATTACGATTGCCTTGGTATCAGTAACATTATTACTGCCACTGTTTTTATTGCTGTTCTTGCACGTTCTCCTATATCAACAGTGCTTAAACTTCATTCATTTAATCTAGAATTCTTTCCTCTCTCTCGGTTTTGTCTCAACTGTATTAATGTTCGGCGCTAACTCCTGACCTTACTTGAGCCTCAGATTATTGTGCCTGCAGCTGACGTGCCCGTTTTTTCTGTTATTGGAAGGGTCCGCTGCTCTTGATGTTTGTGTTGATGTGAGAAGCTTCTTCTTCTGCTTCGCTCTCGATTTTTGGTCCGTCAGATGGAGGAGGCAACAGCTTTCCAAGTTACTGGCGAGTTCTTTGCTCATATTGGACGCGGTTGGTTTTAGTATTGTGACCTTTATAACCCAAAGGAATATTATTTATTATCTTTAAGCGTTGTTCACTGCAATTGTGGTGCAGTCGGAAGCGTGCTAGTCTTGCACTTTATTAGTTGTGGGTTCGAATCCCGCACTGTTTTCCGATTCCCAGCAGTGACTGTTACCTGCCCCAATAGTCCAAGCGCATACTAGGGCAAAAGTGACGGTTTCGGTCACATCTACTCAGCGCCTCCTGGCGTAGGCTTCTCTGATGGCTGAATATTCTATTGAATGGGGTTAACTCCTGATTGGAATCCCGTATCAAGAGTTCTTATAGTTCTTAATTCTCACTGTCGGACTCGTATTACTACCGAACATCATGATGCAAATGCTCAAATCAAGTTTGCTCTCGTCTCCAATTCATTTATCATTACATGTATATTTTTCATTATCTGTTTATCATTCATTATAGATTATTTTTCTTTTTCTTTTTGTTTATCATTCATCAATATCTTTATTTTATTTATCTACTTACTTTTGTTCTCAGAGTAGTTAATTCCTTCCTTTCATGACCCACCAGATTTAGTCGTGTATGCCTTTGATTGCGGTGGCATATTATACAGACTTTATTGAAGCTGATGTGTCGTTTCTCTTTATTTATTTTTATTTATTTATTTACTTATTTATTTATTAATATTTTTATAGGAGCAGTAAAGGAACTAAGCTCTTCATTGACTAAGGTCCCATCGTGTACTCAGTCTATCCCTCATTTGAATTGAATTGACGGGTGCTTGGATTCATTATTGGGTTAGTCTAACGATATTGTACGCATACTGGAATATATCTATCCAAGATGAACAACATAAACCAGAAACTGCTCATCTGTTGCAAAGGCCACCACCTTTGCCCTGCTAGCTAGAGATCTCTGGAAAGTGGCACTCATTTGCAGCCAATGAGGATAGGTTAATGGTCTTTTGTTCTACTATGTGTTAATTATTATTATTATTATTTTTTTTTTTAGTTGACACTGTCATACGTAGACAATATGCTCACAATGTTATTAAGTACTGCATCAGTAGACCTTTATACTCCTCAAACCTTAGGTCCAAGTCATATAGATTCTTGTATAAAAAAACCGTGATATCCATAGCTAAGAATAATTTCAAGTAACTCCGTCGTTGACGGTAATAATTTTTAGATCTATATTTGACTATTACCAGATGATTTATGCAAATGAAAAAACCATCAGTAGGTCAAAAGTTGAATAATATAAAGAGCGACTGACTTTGTGAATTAACTGTGTTTTGAGCTTTATTATATTAATGAATAGATTTGCAAATTACGTGTTACATTACAGAAACACACTTCCATAGGATACATGACATGCAAGTTTAATGAGCAACGTATTAGTAAAATATTTAAAAAAGGGGAAGGCAATACCCGTATATGGTTAATACGACACAATTATTTTAATACCAGACAGTATCGGAACTCCTGTAATGGATATGGTTTCCTTTTCTTATACTCATTTTTGTGAACACTTTTTTGACGATAAAACATTCATGATATTATATGCGTTACGGGGAAATTTAGGAAAGCCCACTGAGATTAAAACTGGCGAGAGGAACTTGCAGCATCAAGGGAGACGTGATATTTCAAGCAAAAGAAAACGTCCACCTTTCGCTCACAAAGACTCATCATACTGCAGATAATGAGGCTGGACACCGGAGGGGAAAAACCTAAATTTGAGAAGCGCTTCAACAAAAAACGATGACCCCCCTCCGCTAAGCATGGAGATGAAATGCTCTGGGAGAAGACGCTCTTCTGGACTAAAATAAACAAGACCGGGGAAGTGGAAATGATAATGATGGTGATAGTAACGGTGGTGATGGTAACGGTGGTGATAGTAGTAGTGGTGGTGACGGTGGTGACGGTGGTGGTGACGGTGGTGACGACGACGATGACGACGACGACGATGTCGATGACGATGACGATGACGATGACGATGACGATGACGATGACGATGATGATGATGATGATGATGATGATGATGATGATGATGATGATGATGATGATGATGATGATGATGATGATGATGATGATGATGATGATGATGATGATGATGATGATGACGATGATGATGACGATGATGATGATGATGATGATGATGATGATGATGACGATGACGATGACGATGACGATGACGATGACGATGACGACGACGACGACGACGATGACGATGACGATGACGATGACGATGACGATGACGATGACGAAAAATATAATCCCTAATCATTTGATAACCACCAAGCTGGGTCCGTTCTTTAACCCTCAAGACCACTCCAAAAACGAACTGAATGCGATTTCTCCCCCA
>NC_134786.1:67993561-67996061 GCF_046742065.1 Oratosquilla oratoria
TAGAATAACATCAGGAATTAAAGGCACCTATTTGGAAAGCCACAGCCAAGAGATTAACCATCTACTATATCTTGCTGGAGACATGTTCCCCTGAGAGCTGGGTAGTGTATAGATAGCACATCTCGAACAAAGAGCTCGAGCAAGATACATATTTATAAAGATCCCAATGAGAAATACAGCTTTTTTTGTATAAAATGGGGTTTTAATACACTTCTTGTGTATATTTACTATATATTCATTCATTTCTCTACCTGTTTGCTTATATGTTATATATCTATAAAGTAATTTGTTCATTTATTCATTCATTTATTTAGTTATTTACTAATTTATTCATTGATTAGCTTATTGATCTATTCATTTATCTACTTGTTTGTATATACTGTATATCTATTTATTAATTAACTTGTCTATTTATTGATTCAACCATTTAATTACTTAATTATTGATTTGTGTATTCATTTATCTATTCATTTACCTATTTATTTATATATTTATTTTATTCATATATTAGTATATCTATCTGTTCACCTACTTATCAGTTTAGATATTTATTCTTCCATATATCTACCTACCTATCCATTTATCTATATCTATTTATTTATCTATCAACATATTTACCTATGTATCTACTAATGTATCTGTCTACCTGTCTATCAATCTATCTTTGTAATTATCTATTTACCTATTTATCTATCTGTATCTTTTATTTACTCATTATTTTACACGTGTCCACCATCCCATTATACAAACGCATATTAAACCATGAAAATGTCTGATCCCAGGTTGAATGAGCTTGTTCGAGAGTAGGACCCCAAGTCAGAGCTTTCTTCCTTACAAAAAAAAAAAAAAAAAAAAAAAAAAAAAAATCTTAAGGCACTTATTACAAAAAATATGCAAAGCCGTGGGCGGTGTTTTAAAGGTTTCAACAAAGGGGAGGCAAGGGCGGCAAAAATTGCCTAGAGTTTCCTTACTCCTCTCGTAAATACGTGGAAATGTTTCAGGCATATTTCTGGAAGATATTTATCAAGTGGTCTGGTGTTAGTCACCAAAAAATGAGGAAATGAGAAAGAGAAAAATGGACGGAGAAGGTTTTACAGGTTTCTGTGAAATAACGAAAGTAGAGAAAGGTCACGACATAGATAATGGGGGATTAGGGAAGGGAAGAGAAGGAAGGAAGGGAGAAGGGAAGGGGGTAAGAATATATGAATAAATGGAGAAGGAAGTTGAGAAAACAAAAAGGAATTTGAAGGAATAGAAGAAGGAAAGAAATAAGAAAATAATAGAAGCATAAAACGAGTGAGATTTGAGTTATTTATTGTTACAGATATCTTCAGTACGGTGGAGCATTTGACTTATTGAAATGTGAACAACTTTGAAACATAAATCACCATTGTCACTATCTATGGGTTGATAATACGTATTACCTTGAACTAGAAAAAAGGAGACAGACAGACAGACAGAGAAATAGATTGACACACACACACACACACACACACACACACACACACACATTATATTATATATGTATATATATATATATATATATACATATACATACATACATACATACATACATACATACATGTACAGCTGCACAGAAAACTATCGTTAGTAAATCACGCTAATCATTTTGACACAAAACAACGAAACTATTTGAGACAAGTTGAAGTCTCCATCGGAAATAAGATTATCATGTCATAGTGAATCCATATGAACTCCGGAACTATTATTCGATTCATATTCATTCAGAAGGAATTCGAACAATTCGAACCCCAGAAATACCAACCCTTCGGTATCATAAGGTTATGTTCATTAGCGAATGTTTCGACACCCCTACTAACGATAGTTTTCTGTGTAGCTGTACACTGAATGGTTCCCAGTGATCAATTAATATCTTTTTCCTTTTCTTCTTTATTAATCCTTTTTTCTTTTATATTTGTTTCTCTCTTTTTCATTTTTTTTTCTTCTTTTCTTTAGTTACTTATCTATTCATTCATTTATTCCCTCCATTCCATTTTTTTTTTTTTTTTTTTTTTTTAGTTCCCGGTAACAGAGACACAGTCAAATAGAGAGACATATTGACAAAGAGATAGATAGACAGACATACGGACAGGTAAACAGACACACAGAATTACAGACAGGCAGACAGTCATATAGGCAGACTGACAGACAAATAGGTAGAGAGAGCGAAAGTGAAGGCGAGAGAGATAGAGACAGAACAAAGAGAAAAAGAGACAGACAGAAAGACCGACGGACCGACGGACCGACGGACCGACGAACAGACGGACCGACGGACAGACGGACAGACGGACCGACGGACCGACGGACCGACGGACCGACGGACCGACGGACCTACGGACCGACGGACCGACGGACCGACGGACCGACGGACCGACGGACCTACGGACCGACGGACCGACGGACCGACGGACCGACGGACAGACGGACAGACGGACAGACGGACAGACGGACAGACGGACAGACGGACCGACGGACCGAC
>NC_134786.1:68003561-68006061 GCF_046742065.1 Oratosquilla oratoria
GCCGTAGATTCTTTTTTCCTACCTTCTATAACCATAGACTCTATGAGGTGCCATGTCACCCTTTTCTACTTCCAAAAGCCGCATGAAAAAATCAATCAATAAATAAATAAATAAATACACTTTAAGAACCATAACGTGATTTACAGACTCCTATAATATCTATGAGTAATTTCACAAAAGGAGTGTTCTTTACTGAGTGCGGTCATAAGGTACTATCCAGTACAGGATATGATAAAACTGTCATGCTAATAATTTCAGAAAAAATATCCCTGAAGTGTAATGATATAAAGTGTTGCCTTGAGATTTAGTGACTAAAAACTTATAACCCCGGGGCAATAGGCAATGGTTCTCGGACCTTATTATAGATCTCCATTGGAGGAAACCTTGTATCGGGGTGGCTAATGAGTGCGCAAAAATTTAAAAGTGGAATGTTATATTTAGATACACACAAACTTATACAATCACAATTGCGTGCGCCCGCTTACAAGGCTGCTTTGATACTGACGCCATGCTCTCCAATTCGCAGCAAAACAAAAGGCGCGCATCGCATCTGCGATATCTTGCATAAACAAAACACATTGTATTACATAATATAAATACATAATAGCATAATATAAATAATACAATAGATAACAAAACAACAAAATATAATTCTCCTCCACACCAACACATCCTAGGACTGGTGTCTGCGTCGCTTTAGCGTGGGACACTTTCCACGTCACAGTCTTGGGGTAGTAGAAGAACTGCTGCCCTTTTTCAACTCTGCTTGAAGAAATATGAGGAAAATACAGACGCCGTAGACAGAGGCCCAGTTCGAAAGCCAAGTATCAGCCATTTGGTGGTGAAAAATTTGACAGGATTTGAAAATTAGTGGCAGAAGAGATAGCTTTTTCTGATCTCCTCACAGGACCACATCGTGTAGGTAGCCATCGCTGGTCTCTCTAAAATGTACCACAACACAAGTAGGATAACCGAGATATTGTACCACCCTCAAATAAACGAAATCACTAGATGCTAACTAGAATAAAATTAATAAATTATAGAAGATAAACTAGTGGAGATATACTATCTGCATGTTGAAATTGTTAATATAGTATGTTATACACGTTATAGACATTCTTGAGAACGCTTTTACTACAACGGGATCAGCCACAATTGAATAAATCTGATTAGTTGTAACCAGATGAACAGATCAGCGAGGTGGAGGAAGATGTATCCGGACAATTGCCACCTGGACAGGTAACCCCAACCAGGAGTGGTAGTGGTAGCGGCCAAGAGTCATTTTCTATTACTGTTGATAATGTTATCAAAGTTGATTTGTATAACTTGTATAAATTTTATTTTTTATTAATTGGTTACCTCGTATCTATTCTTTGGTTTTATCCAGGATCCCGAGGTCTCACTGTATATAATAGAAATTTACCTTAAAGTCAGTGTTGGAAAGTTCAGAATATTTTTATCACAGTATGGTACAAAGAACCGCATTTTCCAAAACATAAGCTCTGGAAACTCGATGGCGAGTTAGGCACGAAGAAGCCCAAAGAACGATTTGCGAATGCAAAGCCGAAGGAGCAAAACTTTCTTGAATTTCTTGCAGAAAATCGCAGGAAAAACAAATCGAGCAAGGAATTTCGAAATCACTTGTGAAAGTGGAAGAACGACCCGGAAGGAGGAGATGGAAAATATAGTAAAAAATAGTTTGTGGGAGAAGACTATATGACATTTCTTATGCATTCTTGTTTGGCTTAGATTTGTAGAGAAAGACGCATGCACAGAATTTAAACTAAAAAATTCTAATTTTGTTGTAGGATTTTTTGTGTGCCCATCGTATCCAATGAATTATAGTGTTTATATTATATTTTACTTATAAATTATTTATTTAATTGCTCCTTTATTATTGTATTTATACTGTTCATATATATGTGCCACATTGAGAATCCTGTCCTTGATGCCGTAGATCTGAGGCCTATCATGTATTTTAGATACGTGGATGACATCTTCGTAGACATTGAAGGAGAAGAACAACTTTTAAATCTTAAGAATATGATGGAAGAAAAATCTTGCCTACGTTTCATAATAGAAAAAAGTATAAGTAACAAAATCCCCTTTTTAGGAGTATTGATAGATGATTCAGATAGGAGATTTACTACAAGCGTGTACAGAAAACCCAGTTGGTATTCAGCCTAGAAATTTACAACCCCGAGACTGATTCTATTCTTGCATAGTCAGCATACGCGGAGGATTACTCTTTACGAATACATCTAGTTTCGTTATATATTTATTCATTAATGTGCTTATTTATGTATTCTCATTTATCTTAGCCTTTCGGTTATTCTGTCTACCTATAGATGCTAAACGAAAAATATGATTAAACCTGTTTCGTCTTATCATTCGGTGTATCTAATAGGTTTCCAGCAGATGATGTTATCTAGTTGTGGAGGGCGGTCTATTTCTAGCAATGAGAGAAAACGCCTCCACTCTGGTGACATATCTGTAGATT
>NC_134786.1:68011061-68013561 GCF_046742065.1 Oratosquilla oratoria
AGGATTCACAGTAATGTATTTAAATTGGACAAATTTAGATTTAAAAAGGAAATAGGCGAAAACTCGTTTACCAATAGAATGGCTAACGAATGAAATACATTTAGCAACCATGAAGTGAGCGCTGAAACTATCGGTTCTTTTAAGAGAAGGATAGATAACCTTATTGATAGAGATTATAGGTGATAAACGACGTGGACCTGAGTAGTGTAGGCCTTATGGTCTCTTGCAGTCTCTTTCTTTCTTATGTTTTTATGGAGACCCAGGCCCCCCCCCCCCCCCCGGTAACCGGCAACGGCCACTGCCACCATTTTGCCCCATAAGTACTTGACTGAGAAGGTTTTGTTGCTCTGTCTGAATGGGTGTAGGACGGTCTCGTATAATTTCGTTTAATATGTGTTGATTCCATTGAAGACGTTAGGTGTGCAAAATACTTTATAGACTCGCAGACTATATAAGGCGGACCTGAAGAAAGACAAGCAGAGAAGTAGAGATAGGAGGCAAGCGGAGAGGCAGAGACAACCAGAGAAGCAAAAACAATCAGAAGTTGTGATTTGCCCACAGTTCTTCTGTATGATAAGTACAACACCTCTACCCAGTCATTTCGACACCAAACAAGTCCTTTGGACCTCTTCCATTGTTACTGAGCAATCAACAAATACCGAAAACCGTGTATGGTAATCTTCACGCGAAGTTGCAAATCTTTCCATCAGAGTTATTTCGGATATCCTCTCAACGACGACTAGAAGAAAGCCGAGTATGTCCCTCTGCCCTCTCTCTCTGTGCCAGTTATAAATCAAGAAATTAGTCCATCTCCTAAGTGTTCCCACTACTACCAGAGGTCATCGCGCATCTGGATCCCAAATTACCCATTAGCTCTAGACACGAAGACCGCTCAGGATGAATTTACATTGGCGCATCTTCTATCAACCATAAACAAGACTCTCGTATTCTCTCAACCTAAATCAAGACTTCAGTCCGCCCACATGTTCTTACGTGCTGCATACAACTCCATTGTGAACTACCCTGACTGGTAACATAAGTAATTTGATATTATGATATATGAATTTTGTTGATACACTCGTACGTTAAGATTTATATTTTCATTTTTACTCTTGCGGATTTTCTATGTCCATTTGTGTGTTTAATAATTGTTTCCATTCCCATCTATTTTTGTATGTGTGTTTACCATTACAAATAATCACATTCTCTGAACCACTCGTGTGAGCTGCCCAAGGCCATATGATTTTTTTTTTTTTTTTTTTTTTTTGTATGTCCCAATAGAGCCTAACCTTTAGGCTGGTCGTGACAGTGGTACTATTGTGCTTTGTGTTGTTCTAATAGCTTTGTGTGTGGATGGAAGATTAGTCCTTAGATTTTGTCTTTGTATCTAAATATTTTTGTTGTTCATTTGTTTTGGTATTGTTATTATTCAATTAATATAGCTTTATTTCTGATCATTTTTGCTTCCTTTTTACTTTATTTTTCTTATTAGGGAGTCAATCTGTGTGTGGTTGGGATTGTATTTTTCAAGAAGTCTCTGGGGATATTTCTTGTTGTTTCAATTCAGCATAAAGTTTGTAAGAATATCAGCAGTTTTGTTTATGAATAACCATTGAATTATGTCAATTTTATTCTAAATCTTTCTATTCCAGTGGTTCCCAACGTAGGGCGTACGCTCCCACAGGGGGGCAATTTGTTTTTTTAGGGGGCAATTTGATTTTTATGGGGATAATTTGATTTTTAGGTGTTTTGGTAATGAAAGTCTATGTTCTTGTGATCTATTAGGCGTAACATCACGAAACGAGGATATCTGATACTGAAGCTGACTAAATTAGTTCCTAATATAAAATTAAAAATCTCTTTGCAGCAGACATGAAGCACAAGGGTCTCACTAACTGACTAGCTTTATTGTACTTATCTTGAGATGAGCTCAAGTAATATTTGTATATTGTACAATTCAATTTAAAGTACTGACCAAAGTATTGCAGAAAAGGCTTTCTTTGAAATTAGTTCGTGTTTATATTATAAATTTCAATTCTCTATTACATGGTTTGAAACTTTTTTTTTTATAGATATGAACCAATATCGATATTTCAACATTCTAATATATTTTTTCTTTCTACTAACTATGAATACTCTTATTATATTTAACTTTTTTATTATATCAATACCACTTAATGTTTTTCCATTTTTTAGCAATTTGTTGCTCAGAACTTTAATTGCCTCTTATCAATTTCATTTATCTTTTCCATGGATGCCATGTTGTTTTGAAGTTTGTTTATGCCTATGATTTAATAAACTTTATCTTTTAGATTTTAAGTAGAAAATAAAAGTTTAAAAATTAAATCAAAGTATTGGTGTTTTAAGCTTCCTCACCTGAAACGGAGTTCATTTTTTGAATAAGAATTATATATCACCACATGGAGGGAGGGGGGGGAACATCAGGAATCTAGAGGTAATTAGGTGGGGTATATATTACTAAAAATCTGTGACCCGATCG
>NC_134786.1:68023561-68026061 GCF_046742065.1 Oratosquilla oratoria
GTGTGTGTGTGTGTGTGTGTGTGTGTGTGTGTGTGTGTGTGTGTGTGTGTGTGTGTGTGTGTGTGTGTGTGTGTGTGTGTGTGTGTGTGTGTGTGTGTGTGTGTGTGTGTGTGTGTGTGTGTGTGTGTGTGTGTGTGTGTATACAGTCAAGTCGACCTATCTCTAGTTTGGCCCATGAAATTTGGTCACTGCAAACTCGACCCTTAGAACTGCCAATATGGTCCAACTACTCCATCAATTCAGCTCATGCTTTAGTGCGTATATTGAGTATATACCTAACTTTATCTTGTGCTCAGAATCTCTACTTTCTAAAGGATTAAGATCTAGAATTGCTTCACGATCCCTTAAGATTGGAACCCACATTTAGAAGAACGCTGTGGTAGACATTTCAGGAGTGATTTATCTTTAAGTGTATTGTAAATCAATGGACATTAGAGAATGGTGAAGAAAATGGGAGTTATGTTTTTGTAAGAGAAAATGTATATACAAGTTGAATATAGAAATTGAAACATATGGAGGAAAGCTTAAAGAAGAGATGAAATAAAGTGGAAGCAATGGAAAAAGAAAGAATGAGGAGATAGATGAAAATGGGGAGAAGGAAGATGGGAAGAGATACAAGAGGATAAAGAAACAAAAGAGGGGGTAAGGGACTGAAATGAAGAAATGCAAACGTTGGATGAGGACGAGGGAGAGAGAAATGGAACAAGCAAGGCTAAAGAGAAAGTACATGACAAAAATGGATCGTTGAAGGAACCGTGAAAGCGGAAAGCGGAAAAACAAAATAAAGTGAAGGAAAACGATCCTTTGTGAAAGAGAATTGGGAATAAAATAACGAAAGAGGGAGAGATAAAGAAGGGGCTATGGAGGAGAGGAAGAGAACGATGGAGGAGAGGAAGAGAACGATTGGGAAGAGAGCGTACAGGGTGAGGAAGAGGAGAAGATATTGAAAATATAGCAAAAGCGTGCGGGTGCTAGTTGAAGAGGGAGACGACGAATGGGAGGTGGGGAAGAGAAAGAGGGGAGGAGGAGGAGGACAAAGAGGAGGAAGAGGAGGGACAAAATAAGAAATTAAAAGTGGGACTCACGGGAATATTTGAGAAATTGAGGAGAAACAGGAGTGGAAGAAGGAAGAAGACGAATGAGGGAGGAAGAAAGGATGAATCTGAGAGTGAAAGAACGAAGGGAGACGAGGAGAAAGAATTTGAAACAAGACTATGAAGAGATCCTCGTAGAAATAGGAAGAAATTTTCGAGTAAGAAAAAAGAAAGAAGAAGAAAAGTGAAAGAGGAGAGGGAGGAAAAGGAAGGAATGAGAGATGAAGAGGATGGCAATAAAAAGAGAAAGGGAGGAAGGGTGGAGGAAGAATAAGAACGAAGGGAGAAAAGAGAGAGGAACGAATGAAAGGAGGAGAGAAGAAAGGAGAGAAAAAACGTAAGAGGAGGAGGGTGGAGGAAGAGAAAGAACGAATGAAGAAGAGAAAAAGGAATGAATGAAAGGAGATAAAAGAGGAAGTCAATAAAGAGAGGAAGGAGAGGAGGAGGTTGGAAGAAGAACAAGAAGAGGTCAAGAGGAGCGCCAAGCAAGGATTTCTAAGCTGGCGAAACTTGAGAAGGTTTGTGTCGCTAAAACTTTAGAACCGAGACATTATACGGCGGAAGCCGAGGGGGAGACAGGGATAAGCTTCTGGGGTGGGGGTCAGCGGAGGGCGAGAGGAGGAGATGGGGGAGGAGGAGATGGAGGAGGAGATGGGGAGGAGGAGATGGAGGAGGAGATGGGGAGGAGATGGGGAGGAGGAGATGGGGAGGAGGAGATGGGGAGGAGATGGGGGAGGAGGAAATGGAGGAGGAGATGGGGAGGAGGAGATGGGGAGGAGGAGATGGGGAGGAGGAGATGGGGAGGAGGAGATGGGGAGGAGGAGATGGGGGAGGAGGAGATGGGGGAGGAGATGGGGAGGAGATGGGGAGGAGATGGGGGAGGAGATGGGGAGGAGGAGATGGGGGAGGAGGAGATGGGGAGGAGATGGGGAGGAAATGGGGAGGAGATGGGGAGGAGGAGATGGGGGAGGAGATGGGGAGGAGGAGATGGGGAGGAGATGGGGGAAGGAGATGGGGAGGAGATGGGGAGGAGATGGGGAGGAGATGGGGAGGAGATGGGGAGGAGGAGATGGGGAGGAGGAGATGGGGAGATGGGGAGATGGGGAGATGGGGAGGAGATGGTGAGATGGTGAGGAGATGGGGAGGAGGAGATGGTGAGGAGATGGGTAGGAGGAGATGGTGAGGAGATGGAGGAGATGAGGAGGAGGAGATAGGGAGTAGATGTGGAGGAGGAGATGGGGAGGAGGAGATGGGGGAGGAGGAGATGGGGGAGGAGGAGACGGGGGAGGAGGAAATGGAGGAGGAGGAGACGGGGGAGGAGGACAGGGGGGAGGAGGAGAAGTAGAATGATGAGGGCGAGAGACGGAGATGGGAGAAGGAGGAGATGGGAGAAGGAGGAGATGGGA
>NC_134786.1:68043022-68058022 GCF_046742065.1 Oratosquilla oratoria
ATATATATATATATATATATATATATACATATATATACATATACATATACATATCCATATACATATACACACACATATATATATACATATACACACACATATATATATACATATACACACACACATATATATATATACATATACACACACATATATATATACATATACACACACACATATATATATATATATATATATATATATATATATATATATATATATATATATATATATATATTGGAGTAACGCGGCAAAATATTTTCTTTAAGGCATATAGAATTGTATGCAGCAGCAAATTGAGCTCTGATGAGTTTCCGATGAAGATTTTCAAGTCTTCTAAAGATCTCTCTAGCTTCTATCGGCAACTTGGTTTTTTCTTTACCTCTCCATGCTAGAGAGATCTTTAGAAGACTTGAAAATCTTCATCGGAAACTCATCAGAGCTCAATTTGCTGCTGCATACAATTCTATATGCCTTAAAGAATATATATATATATATATATATATATATATATATATACATATATATATATATATATATATAAAAACATATATATATATATACATATATATATACATATATATATATATATATATATACAGTATACATGTAAAGCGTGATCTTTTCTGAAGTCCACCAGTTCTTCGAATTAGGCGTTTCTACTTCTCTTAAGAAGTATAGTTTCTTCGAAAGCCCGTGGTATGAAGACATCTGAAGTAAAAATCGATGTATATATTTACTGATAAGATGTTTCGGAATATCTAGTTGTATTTTCAACTGAATACAAATAGTTTATAAGAGTATAAACGTATATATAGAAATGTCATTGGGGGAAGGTACTGGAGACGATATCATACATTGTGTAGGCCAACAATATATGGCACCGTGAGTTGTACCTTCGTGGGTGAATGTTTCTAAGTCAGTATTGGAGGGGAGAATTCGAAAGTTAACACTCTTGATATTGAACTTTAATATAAATAGCCTCTAGTTGGACGAGGGGGGAGGGCAGATTTGACGAAGATATTTCTCTTATATCCACCATTCGGTTGAACAAGTGTTTTTTCACTTTCGTCTTGTACTCCCAGGACTGTATATATTCATTTCACACATTCACTTGCAGACCATTAAAGATACTGCTACCATTTTCCCGTATGTGCCTTAACAGCCTAAGTAAGCCGAAGTAAGAGGATAAATGATTATCTCTTTTTTTCCTCCGTGAAGAATTTTTTTTTTTTTTTCATTCGGCTCCCTCCCTTATGAAGAGGAGTTCGTTAGTATAAACCGACAAAAAATGTCACTGGATCATTGGACACCAGTCTTGCCATTTGATTATTGAATTTCTGATACAGTTTCTAGTGGCTACACGTGTTGGCTTCTGCTTGCTTTGAATGTCCTTGATCACGAGGCGCATAGCGCGGTTCAACGCTCCCTGACGAAAACTCTTTTTCCTTTTGTGAAGACGGGGATCAGTAAGCATCGAAAGATAAAAAAAAAACAAAAAAAAACGCCTCAATGTCATGACGTACGCTCAGCTATATAAAACCGTCTTGTATTGTTGAGAACCACAGTAATGAAGTATACTAGCATAATGATACGCATAGGAGTTAAAATAGAACTGTGAATTATATGGAGACGAATTTTCTATATTGGGAAAATAATGGTAAAAAATGTGAAAAATAGTAGATTGTTATGAAATACGTACAGTACTTTTCAGAGTGACAAAAATTTTCCTTGATCTTTGAAACTCTTTAAGACTGGGAAGTTCTTTTCAGATGAATAAAGTTGTTAGATGATGCTCTTAACCTATTTCATTCTGCCTAAATTCAAGGAAATTATTAGGTTAACAGGTATAAGGCTATCTCAAGAAATTTAAAACCGTGACTCTCCTTAAAGGCATCACTCTGATCATTACCAAACAACTTCAGTCAGTTGAGGAAGTGTCAAGACCGAAGCCAAGAGCATGCTTACCTCTGCCCGAGGAATCAGAGACGCGTTTTTGTCTTCTGAGAAATAATAATCACAGGTTCACAGAAAATCTTGTGAGATTTTTAAACACGAAAAAGATCGTAAAATGGCGTGGAATATTCTGGAAAAAAGCTGGAGAGAGAGTTCACGATGGTTCATGGAGATCACAAAGAACCGGGAAGGTCAGGGAGGTCTGGAAAATCCAAAAGATTTGGGGGAAAAAAATGTACGTAGAAGCTCCAAGCGGCTGAGAAGACCGGAGGTGTCAATTGGGTCTTTATGGAGCTTCGGAGTACAGATGGTAGAGTAAGAGAAAGAATTAACACTCTTGCTGCCAAACGAGGGCAAAGAATCAGCCAGAATCAGAGGGAAAGTTCTTTAGGCAAGGGGAGGGTCTATGCAGAGGCTACTTAAAAATTGCCACGAAGAAAATGAAACAAAATTGCCAGAGGAAATTAGAATACCAGGAGAAGTGAGACTTAGGACAAGGTGATGGGTCATAGTAAACGTAGAGGCACTTGTAAGTTTTCACGAATACGAGGAGAGGAGTGGAAATGAAGAGTGTGACGGTGCGAGAGGCGATTGAGAGCGAGTTCTACATGAGAAGGCCGGATTATCACGCATCTGTATGGGCAGAGTGGGTTAGGGAGGAGGAGGGTGAGGTAACATGCGTTTATGGAGCCGAGGTCATTTACGGTGCTTGTAGAAGGGATAGGGAAAAAGGTGGGAGATTAGGGAGGGGACGAGCCTGTGAGTCTCGCTATGTAGAGAGTGGTGTTGAGGGGAAGGGTAGGGTGTGATAGGGATAAAGACTGGAAACTGTATAGGGACTTTGAGAAGAGGTGTTAGATGGAGGAATAGGGAGAGAAAGAAGAGGGAAAAGAAAGAGAGGTAGGTGAAGAATAGAAAGAAAAATAAGATAAGAAAATAGAGGGAGAATAAAGAAGAGAAATTACAGGAGAGAAAAAGGGGGACAAAGCAGGTCGACGAGGAAGAGAAAAAATAGGATGAAAACGAGGAAAGGGAAGATTATATAGGAATGAAGGGGGAAAGCGTATAGGGATTTGGAGAATAGCAGTAGGACAGAGGAGGAAGAGAAAAAAGAGGAAGAGGAAAAGAGGTAGACAAAGACGAGAAATAAAAAATAGGATAAAAAGATGGGAGAGGAGGTGGAGGAAAATGAAGAATCGATAAAATACAATACAAAAAAGGGGAGGAAACACGAGGAAGAAAAACCAAAATAGGATAAAGAGAGGGAAGAGAAGAAGAAGGAAGAAAGAGACGAGAAAAAAGTCGAATAAAGAGAAAGAAGAGAAGCAAAAAATAAGGATAAACAGAGACCTCAGAGAGGACTGGAGAGAGTTGTGTGTAAGGTTGATGGTCGTTGGTTGGAAATGTTCAAGAAAATTTCAGGAGCAGAGGTCGTCGGATTTGTTTGCGAAAGGGACGAGGCGAGAAGTCCGGGAGGACGTATGCATTCAGAACGGTGAAGTGTGGTCAAGCCTTTCGCTGAACAGGAGGGGAAGTTCCTATGACTGAATAGAATCGCCTGCTGGTGACAAAAAAAAAAAAAATTATGCTGTCGTTATCAGTGAGAGGGTAAATCAAAATAAATTTAACTCTTTCGTTAATTCGGGGGCATTCTTTGCCCACCCCCCCAAAACAAAAAAGCCAGGATAAAAGTATAACTCATCATTAGCATTGAAATCACCGAAGCATTTTCAACACCATGTCTTATCCACTTTGTTCTTGCCCACGTCAGGGGCTATGAGATAAACATTCGGGAATTATTTGGCGTTTGAATCCTCCAAGAGGGTAGGACTTCTTTTGTGGAGGCGTCAAACAATTTTATTCAATTTTAGAGTCTATGACCTTAGCACTGAATCGAGTAGAGCTAGATGAACCCGATCTAGAAAAGAGTAGAGTTTACAAATCTCATTCTATTTTACGTCAAACTCAGACAAGGGGCTCTAGGACAAAAGACTAGTATTATCCCTTCAAGAATCGAGAGTCTGTGCAAACTCTTCATATTTCTAAGTTTTATCAAAACCACTTGAAGCGCAACAGCATAAAATCAATAATGCCGTTATATAGAGAAGAAGCCAAAAAACTGCAAAGAGAACATACGGGTCAAAGAGTGTGGGTATTAGGGACAAAGTGAAATAAGGACAAGAAAGTTCAGGAAATGGGATAAAGGAAAGGGACAAGGGACAAGAGATAGGGGACAGGGGACAGGGGATACGGGACAGGGGACAGAAGGCGGAAGGCGGAAGGCGGAAGGCGGAAGACGGAAGACGGAAGACGGAAGACGGAAGACGGAAGACGGAAGACGGAAGACGGAAGACGGAAGACGGAAGACGGAAGACGGAAGACAGAAGACAGAAGACGGAAGACGGAAGACGGAAGACGGAAGACGGAAGACGGAAGACGGAAGACGGAAGACGGAAGACGGAAGACGGAAGACGGAAGACGGAAGACGGAAGACGGAAGACGGAAGACGGAAGACGGAAGACGGAAGACGGAAGACAGAAGACAGAAGACAGGGGACAGGGGACAGGGAATACGGGACAGGGGATACGGGACAGGGAATACGGGACAGGGGACAGGGGACAGGGAATACGGGACAGGGGATACGGGACAGGGAATACGGGACAGGGAATACGGGACAGGCGATACGGGACAAGAAATAAGGGACAAGGTACAAAGGACAAGAGAAAAAGAATACATAAAACAAAAAAACAAGACAAGAGGTCAGAGATAGAGCTAAGGGTACTTGGTAAGGAAAGATAGACACTGTGAGAAAAAGGGAAGCAAACAAAGAAGGAAAAAAAAACTAAGTGGACGAAGAGGAGGAAAAGGAAAAGGAGGAAGAGGAGAGAAGACGGGAAACGAGAACGGATCAGGTGAAGAGTGATAGCGAGAAGGAGAGGTGAGGAAGGGAAGTCTGTCTGGAGAAGATGAAAGAGGAAACGTGATGAAAGGGGGACACACAAGAGCTTTGAAGGGGAGAGGGATAGAAGAGAGAGGTAAAGAACGAAGGAATAGAGAGAGGTAAAGAACGAAGGAATAGAAGAGAAGAAAGGGTGAGAGGGAGGAAGTAATTGAAACTGGACGAGATAATGTAGGAAAAGATGGATAAAGGAAAATAATAGAAGGGAAACCAAAATTGGCAGCTATGGTAGAAGACTGAGAGACAGACGAGGTGGCCGGGGGGGGGGTCTAGAGAGAGGCGTGGTAGCTGCAAGAAGGGGAGGGGTAGTAGGGAAGTGAAAAAAGTAGCTAAGTCCAGATTTACATATACATGGGTTCAACTAATCTGTCATTAACTGTGGAGTTAGTTTTAAGACTTGGCGTAACTAAGCTCGGTTGTGTTAAAAGAATATCGATAAGATTGACAGGACATCATGTTATCCTTTTGATCTTATTTTATTATATCTTTTGTTAGACTTGTTTAGTTATATCTCCGAGTCAATGATGATATTGGCCTACCAAGTAAAAAATTTAATTTTGTATAAAATATGTGGTAATGTGAATATAGGAACACACAAGCATGCAAAAGTGGCACAGTTGCAACGTTAGAAATTATGAAAGGATAACCAAAAAAACTGGACGTGATGAAAAGCATTGATGGGATTTGGTAATCAATTAAAGAAGACAAGATAATTAAGTTATGTAAAAAATACCGTTTTCCATACAAATGTATTGACTTGCGAAATAGCCTGGAAGAAGAAATAGTTCAATTAAGATTCCAAAAAATATTGAATTTTGATCAATGAAGTCAATGACACGACTTCCCAGGAGTGTAATTCTTTTTCCTTTATATTACAAATTGATAATTAGTTGGATTAATACACATGCGTATGAGTGTGTGTGTGTGTGTGTGTGTGTGTGTGTGTGTGTGTGTGTGTGTGTGTGTGTGTGTGTGTGTGTGTGTGTGTGTGTGTGTGTGTGTGTGTGTGTTGAACGTTGAGTTGTGTTGATGTGTGTTGTGTTGTATACATGTTCGCCTAGGCGTATGGAATTTTATGAATCTACATACATATACATGTATGTTTTCGTATGCACATCACTACCATCTAAATAATCTTGTGTGACTACTTGTTCTAATTGCTTCTAAAATGGATCATTCAAAATTAAAACATCAACCCCTTTCTCTGTTAAGGAAATATCTCTCAATTCTATATTACAAAGGAAAGAAAAATCAGAGTTTTCATGACAAATCCTATCTTACCAACTTTTGTTTTTCATTTTCGAAAAGCCATACATTTTCCATTGATGATATAATGATCCTTTCCCGTTATATAATCATCTTCATATCACCATAGAATTCTCTTGCCTATAAATACATTACCAATACTTTATTTATGTTCTTGATATATCATTTTAGTCATTCAATCTCATTTTCGTCGCTGTAGTCTCTTTCAAGTATTCATATGAGTTCTTTCATAATAGATTAGTGTTTCCTACATTTGTATCTTATGGAATATTATAAATAGCGGATATGAATACAACTCACATGTTTGGTAAACGTGAAGTAGCATTATGATGAATAACGGCTATGACTTTTCTGTACTTACGAATATTTATTTGCAGAATCTGATAACCAAGATATATATATATATATATATATATATATATATATATATATATATATATATATATATATAAAATGTATTTCTATATTTTTTCTGTGAGGAATTTGCGTATGTATATCTGTGTAGGGGTAAGGCACACATGTATATGCATGTGCACTGCTTTAGAATATTTACAAATTAAATCATAAATATTTCACAGTTAAATTAATATTTTTTTCATTTATGATTAAGACCAGTCAAAGCTTTTTGATTTCAGGAATATGAATTCTAGTGTAAAAGTTCATAATTACATAACACCCAATATGCCTTGGAATATCCAAGGTAACAAACACATTAAACGCAAAAGGCAGAAGGCAACATGAAAATGAGCCATTGCACTGTATGAAAAGGAACAAGAAGAAGGAGAAGATGAGACAAGATTGAATTATGTGAACGAAGTAAGAAGCTTGAAGAGGAGCCTGCGACGCGAGTGAGTCCATTAAGGAAAAATTCTTATCAGCTGAAGACAGTTAAGAGGGCAAGTGGGCAGCGGCCCGGTCCGGGTGGGAGAGGGGGAGGGTGGGAAGTGATGATGGGGGGAGGGGTGAAGGGGGAAAGAGTGAGGGGGGAAGGGGGAAGGGGGAAGGGGGAAAGGGGGAGGAGAGAGACTTAAAATGTGGAGGGACTCTAAAGAATGCGGCGTTGGAGGGTTAGGAATGAACGGGCGGTAGTGGGTTTGTAGAGAAGAAGATAATGAGGTACAGAGGAAGGAGAAGGAAACGAGGAAAAGGGTTAAAAGAAAAGGAGAAGAGAAGAAGGAGGAGGAGGAGGAAGAGGAGGTAGAGGAAGAGCAAGAAAAAGGGTTAAGAGAAAAGGAAAAGAGAAGGAGAAGGAGGAGGAGGAGGAGGGGGAGGAGGAGGAGGAGGTAGAGCAAGAGCAAGAAAAAGGGTTAAGAGAAAAGGAAAAGAGAAGGAGAAGGAGGAGGAGAAGGAGGAGGAGAAGGAGGAGGAGAAGGAGGAGGAGGAGGAGGAGGGGGAGGAGGAGGAGGAGGAGGTAGAGGAAGAGCAAGAAAAAGAGGATGGTGATAAAGACGAAAAAAAGAAAAAGAAAAAAGGGAGAATGATGAGGAGGAATAACAGCAGAAAGGGAGAGTAGGGAGGTAATGTTATGGTAATGGCAAATAATTATGATGTAGACGAGGATAAAGTTAGAATAAAAAGAAAATAGCGTAATACGGATAAGAAAAACAAGAATAAGCACGAGAAAATAAAAATAAAATGGAAGGAGGTGAAAGCCAGGTGTGAAAAAGAGACACAGGAGAAAAAAATCAGGAAAAGAGAAGAGAAACGTAAAAGAAAGAGAGAGAATGATTTAAGAAAGAGTTAGAGAAGAGAAAGAGTTAGAGAGAGAAGAGAAAGAGGTCGGAAATGTTCAGAAAAAAAAGAGGAGTAGAAGATGATACAAAGACGAGAGAGAAATGAAAAGAGGAACGGAGTTGGATTAGAATGAAGAAAAAGAGAAAAGAAATATAGTGAAAAGAAATAAAAAAACAATGGGTGACAAGGAAAGGAAACGAAAAGAGAGAGAGAACAAGAAAGAAGAAAAAAACAAACAGTAGAAATGGAAAAAGAAGGAATGAAAGCTGTAGAGGAGAAAACAACAGAGATAGATGGTAAAAATACAGGAAGTAAGAAAGAAGAAGAAAGAAAGAAACCATTTAAAAAACATGAAGAATAAAAAGAAAAGAAAAAAACAAAGGACAGAAAAAAAAACAGGAAGAATAGTAAGAAAAAAAAAACGAAACAAAATATCCAAATAAATGAATGGAGATTAAAACATGATAGAAAAATAAATTGCAAATAATCAGATTAGAAAAGAAAACATACAAGGGAAGGAAATGAAAAAGAAAAAGAATAGTAATAAGAAGAATAAGAAGAAGGAAGAAGGTGAGAAGGCTACCCCAGGAGGCGCTTAGTAGCTGCGGCCGAAGCCGTCACTTTTGCCCTATGTGCTTTGGGGACTGTTGGGGCAGGTAATTGTCACAGGTGGGAATCGGGGAGGAATGTATGGAAGAAGAAGGGAGATGAAAAATAGAAGAGGAAGAGTAAAGAGAGACAGAAAAGGAAGAAAAATAGGAAGAGGAGGAAGAAGAAGAATAGGAGGAAGAGGAGGAAAAAGAGGAGGAAGAAAAATAGGAGGAGAAAGAGCAGGAAGAAGGAGAATAGGAGGTAGATGAAGAGGAAGAGAAGGAAGAGGTGTAGGAAGTTGAAGAAGAGGAAGAGGAGGAAGAAGGGGAAGAGGAAGAAAAGGAAGAGGAAGAAAAGGAAGAGGAAGAAGAAGAGGAGGAGGAAAAGAAGAAGAAAAATAGGAGAAAGAGGAGGAAGAATAATAATAGGAGGAAGAGGAGAAACAGGTAGACGAAAAGGAAGAGAAGGAAGAGGTAGAAGAAGTGGAAGAGGAGGAAGAGGAGGAAGAGGAGGAAGAAAAGTGTAGGAAGAAGAGTGGAGGAAGAAGAGGAAGAGAAATAAGAGGAGGAAGATGAAGAAGAGGAAGAAAAGGAAGAGAAAGACGTGAAGAAGGAAACGAAGAACTGAAGAGAGGAAGAGGAAACGTGGTATGAAGTGTCACTGGGGAAGGAGGGATGGCTGGCTGGCTGGCTGGGTGGGATTTGGCTTTCACCCCTAGGCAAGGGGTGGGGAGTATCATGTCGAGAGGGAGGGGAAGGGGGAGGGGAAGGGGGGAGGGGAAGGGGGAGGGGGATGGGAAGGGGGAAGGGGGAAGGGGAAGGGGGAAGGGTAAGGGGAAGGGGGAGGGGAAGGGGGAGGGGGAGGGGTAAGGGGAAGGGGGAGGGGAGGGGGGATGGATGGGAGGGGAAGGGGGATGGGGAGGGGAAGGGGGAGGGGGAGGGGAGGGGAAGGGGAAGGGGGAGGGGGAGGGAAAGGGGGAGGAGAAGGGGAAGGGGGAGGGGTAGGGGCAGGGGGAGGGGGAGGGGGAGCGGAAGGGGGAGGGGGGAGGGGGAGGGGAAGGGGGAGGGGGGAGGGGGAGGGGAGGGGAGGGGAAGGGGAGGGGGGAGGGGGAGGGGGAGGGGAAGGGGGGGAGGGGAAGGGGGAGAAGAGGGGGAGGAGAAGGGGAGAGAGAAGGGGGGTTGACTAGTCTTCGAATGACTGGATGGACGAGGCAAAGCTGACTAAACTCTGCGAATCTTTCTTATTCAACTTGAATGTAAACAAACCTAACCTGAAGGGAATCGGGAAGAGGGAAGGGAAGGGAATGGAAGAGAAGTGGAAGGCTTAGAAAAAGGTGGAAATGTGGAGGATAGTGACAAGTGTGGATGAAAGAAATATAAAAAAAACCTGAGTTAAAGAAAGAGATATTAGGAAAGTAACGGTCAATCAAAAGGAAACGTGGAAAAACGAAGGAAATGAAATTGAATAAAATGGGAGAAGTGGCAAGTGAAAAGAAAGAAATGTTGAAAATATTTTGGAAAATCGTGCTGAAAAGTGAGGTAGGGGTACAGTGAGTTATCAGTAAGTCTCCGAGAAGATGGAAAGGAGGGAGGAAAAGGAGGCTGAGGAAGAAGATGAGAAAAAAAGAAGAAAAAGAGAGAAAGAGAGATTGTCGAGTAGGAGAAAGAGCTAGAATGATAAAAAAGAGGAAGCGGTAGATAAAGGAGAAGAAAAAGGAGAAGGAGAAAAGTGAGGAAGAAGAAAATAAAAGAGGAAAAGGATGGCAAGGCTAAGTAAGAAGATGAAGAAATAATGTAAAAAAAAAAAAGTAAAAAAAATGAAAACAGAGAAGTTGTCGACTAAGAAGAAGAGGTAGAAAAGATAAAAAGAGGAAGTAATTTATGAAAAAAAAAGAGGAACAAAAAATAAGAAAGAGAAAAAAAGGACGACAGTGAAGGAAAGGAGAATGAAAATGATGAAGTGAATGAGGAAGAAGAGGAGAAAAAAAGACAAAAAGAAGGATGAGGTGGTAAGCAAGATAAAGAAAATAAGAGAGAAGGTAAGAAAAGGCACAGGAGTAGAAGAAAGAAATAAAGGAAGAAGGAAGAGGACGGAGAGAAAGAGGAAGCGAAGGAGAGGGGAGGTGGAGAGGAATAGGGGAGAAGAAGACGAAGTAAAAGGTCATGCATGTAGAAGGACGAAAGAAATCATGTCTTCAAAAAATTTGCAGAAAATTATTAGAAAAGAAAAATAAAGAAAAGGAGACGAGGAGAAAGAAAAAGAAGGAGGCAGAGAAAAAAGAAGAAATGAAAGAAGGAGGCAGAGGAAAGGAAGGAATGAAAGAAAGAAGGAAGGAGTGAAAGTGACAAGGATAACGGTATAAAGAGTCAGGAAGGGGAAGAGGGGGGAGGGATAAGAGGAGGGGAAGATGTTGACAACTTCCAAGTGTGAATGAAGGTAGAAGGGTGACATAGGAGATTATTAGAAGGGATTTGGCGTCAGGTGAAAGGGGAAGGAAAACTAATATGTGGAGGGGAGAGGAAATATAACAGGTGAGGTGGAGAGAGAGTTGAAGAGAGTTTGAAGAAGGAAAATGAAAAGGGAAATGAGAGGGAAGGGAAGAATAAAGACATGCATGAAAATGACAAAGGGAAGGGAAAAGAAAAGAGAGGGTATTAGAAATGAACTGGTGAGGTGGAGAGAGAGGAGAGTTAAAGAGGGTGTAGAAGAGGGAAAATGAAAAGGGAAATGAGAGGGAAGAAAAGAATAAAGACATGCATGAAAATGACAAAGGGAAGGGAAAAGAAAAGAGAGGGTATTAGAAATGAACTGGTGAGGTGAAGAGAGAGTAGAGTTGAAGAGGGTGTAGAAGAAGGAAAATGAAAAGGGAAATGAGAGGGAAGGGAAGAATAAAGACATGCATGAAAATGACAAAGGGAAAAGAAAAGAGAAGGTATTAGAAATTAATTGATGAGGTGGAGAGAGAGTTGAAGAGAGTGGAGAAGAAGGAAATGAAAATGGAAATAAGGGGGAAGAGAAGGATAAAGACATGCATGAAAATGACAAGGGAAGGGAAAAAAGAGGGTATTAGAAATAAACTGGTGAGGTGGAGAGAGTGTAGAAGAAGGAAACTGAAAAGGGAAATGAGAGGGAAGAGAAGAATAAAGATATGCACGGGAATGACAAGGGGAAGTAAAAAGAAAAGAGAGGGTATTAGAAATGAAAAAAATGAATAATATAATAGATATAAAAGATAAAAGAATACTAATAGAAAAAGAAAAATGTTAGAAAAGGTAAGATAATATAAGAAGGAATGCAAAAAGAAGAGAAAGAAAAGAAAACGAAAAGAGAAAGGAATTAGAAGGAGACTTGATAAACTAGAATAAAGAGACAATAGAAAGAACAGACAGAGAAAGTGGATGAAAAAAGAGCAAGAAAAAAGAGTAACATAAGCAAAGTAAAAAAGGAAAAGAGAAGGAAAGAAATAACAAGAGTTGAAAAGGAATATGTGAAATGAGAACAAGATCACAATGGAGGAGAAGGAAAGAGAAGGAGAAAACATAGAATTTATGGAAACAGGATTATTAGGGAGTTAGGGAAAATATCTAGGGGGAAAGGCCGGGTTAGGGTGTTGGGGCAGATTTCAACGAGAGGATAATGGTGGAGACGCAGATAAGAACTGAAGTGATAGGAATAGGGAAAATATCTAGGGGGAAAGGCCGGGTTAGGGTGTTAGGGAGATTTCAACGAAGGGATAACGGTGGAGACGCAGATAAGAACTGAAGTGATAGGAACAGGGAAAATATCTAGGGGGAAAGGCCGGGTTAGGGTGTTGGGAAGATTTCAACGAAGGGATAACGGTGAAGACGCAGATAAGAACTGAAGTGATAGGAATAGGGAAAATATCTAGGGGGAAAGGCCGGGTTAGGGTGTTGGGGTGATTTCAACGAAGGGATAACGGTGGAGACGCAGATAAGAACTGAAGTGATAGGAATAGGGAAAATATCTAGGGGAAAAGGCCGGGTTAGGGTGTTGGGGTGATTTCAACGAAGGGATAACAGTGGAGACGCAGATAAGAACAGAAGTGATGGGAATAGGGGAAAAAGTTGGAAGAACTTGGGAAAGTATTTGTTAGCGAGCGGACGTGTGACAAACGGGAGTTCGTGGAGTAAGAATTGGAGTGGCTTTAGGGAGTAAGGGTGTGTGGAAGGAGGGCCTAGGAAAGGGGGGGGGAGGCTTATTGCCCCTAGGGAGTGAGGGTCTTACGAAACGATTGGGTAGGTGGTTATCACGTTGGGATATTTTTCCTCCCACATTCTACCTTCAACCTCCATTTAAGTAACTAGAATATGACTTCGTTTACAGACATCTAGATTTTTCTAAGAACATCTCAATAATATCCCTAACACTAATATAGATTTACATTCTCTTTGGAGATTTGAAAGATCAAATGTTATAACCGAAGTCGTTTTTACTCAAACAAACTCTCAACTGTCGGTGTTAGTGAATCCCGTGGAGGCATAGTGTGATAAACCTTATAGAGAGTAGGGAGATGTAAAAAAAACTGGAAGAGTTTAGAGGAATAGTGGATTCAGGGTTTGAAGAATATATCAGAAGGGAGTAAGGTGTTTGAAATGGTTTTAGGGTTAGTAGGCATTAATAGGATTTTTTTTTTCCAGAAGAAAAATGTATGAGAAAATGGAAAAAAAAAAATAGATGGAGAGATGATTTCATCTCAGCTGAATAAGATCACCTATTAATTGTTAAAATTGCACATATTCGTAGTATTTACTTCACCTGAATGAAATTACTATATGAAATTAAACTTGCTCAGTAATTAGGAAAAAAGTTAAACAAAAAATCAGTAATCATTTTCATTAATATAGCAACGTACAGGATTTATTTTTTTACATAATATTATTCTTTAATAAAATCGGAAGATTGAATCAATCTGAGAAGCTAAATTCTAGTCTTCAGACCCCATGAATAGCTGAATAATGCCAATTTCTGATAACTTTTAACTACTAAAAAATATATATAAATCTAATTCTGCTTTCTGCATTTTTCGTGATGGGTAAAGACTCCATTTGGCTCCAAATCCGTCCCTTATGTAAGTAGAATATTCTGTCATTAGTCAGATGAAACGCCTTCAAAGGGTCGCCTATTGAGAGGAGGAAGGGAATATGGCTAAAATGTTTTTAGAATAGGATTATTGAAAAAGACGAATATATATATATATATATATATATATATATATAGATGTATATTATATATATATATATATATATTATACATACGCATACATACACACATACATACATACACACATACACACACACATACACACACACATACACACAATACATACATACACACACACACATACATACACACACACACATACATACATACACACATACATACATACACACATACATACATACACACATACATACATACACACATACATACATACACACATACACACATACATACATACACACATACATACATAAATGCAAACAAATACACTCACATACATATATACATACAGTACATACACACATACATACACACACACATACATACACACACACATACATACATACACACATACATACACACATACATACATACACACATACATACATACACACATACATACATACACACACACATACGTACACACACACACACACACACACACACACACACACACACACACACACACACACACACACACATATATATATATATATATATATATATATATATATACATACACATATACATATACATATACATACACATACGTACACATACGTACACATATACATATACATATACATATACATATACATATACATATACATATACATATACATATACATATACATATACATATACATATACATATACATATACATATACATATACATATACATGCACATGCACATGCACATGCACATGCACATGCACATATAATAACGAGTTGATAAATGATATGATAAAGACTGATACTTTCATGAAAATAGATGAAACATATTTATTTAACACTTCGGTCTATTGACATGTGTAATGATCTTTATTGTAACTATCATCAGATACTGAAATTCTACAACGGAAAGGAGTGTAAGTTAGCTGAATGAAACTGTTAGTAGATAGTGGAATCCACACACAAGCGGGTTAAAGAAGCTAAAGGGTAAATTCTTCTTTTAAGCCCATTTGCATGCTTTAGATTTTTTCAGGGTATCAATTATCTGAGGAATAATTTCCAACATCATCAGTAGAACAGAGCTTACACTGTGCATACACTTATATACATATTCTGTATACGAAGACAGGAACTCGACAGCAACGCTTACGTTGTTCAGTTTGCACTGAAGCTTGTCAAGCGTAAGATCAATACCTTCAGGGAAGATGTGAGGTGTGCAATTGAGGTTCAGAAGCCATTTGAGCAAGTTTTTATAACCCAAGACTTCCGACCACAACTGGCCATCCGCAGGGAAGAAGAC
>NC_134786.1:68063022-68070522 GCF_046742065.1 Oratosquilla oratoria
TCGTAATAGTAAATTCTAAGGTGAATAAAATCGTCTGGCTTCACGCTGGAACAAAACATTGTGTATGTGAAATTCTTCAGTCAAGATTTGAAAGTTATTTGGAATGGTTTCATAATAAAAGTTAATTGAAGTTTATCACTTCAGGAACTGCATAAAAGCATCCACGTCCACTGTTCCCCAAACCAGTCCGATTCCCAGTAATGACTATTACCTGGACCAGCAGTCCTAGTACATAGGGCAAAGGTGGCGACTTCAGTCGCAGCTACGCGTCTCCTTCCATACGCTCTTTACCCTCTCACGTTTATATAACCTCACAGGCGTGATGTCGAGGGGCCGTCTCTGTTCAGAAAATATCTGAAGCAGAAACTCACGAATTAAGATGCCCCGACGATGTGGTTCACCATTATGATATAAAATTAATGACTAATAATCTTATGTCTCTAGTGGACGCAATCTCTTTCAAAATATTGAGGTAGAAAGTCGTGGCTAATTTCCCAACAAAGAAAAATCATCTAACACATTCATAATGCACATGACGCGACATCAGTTCTCTTTGAAGTGTTTCTCAAAAGTTGAAGTGGTTCTCTTTATCTAATGGACGGATTGTATCGAAAAAAATTGAAAAAAGGCGATTTTTCTAAGATGTGATAAAAAATTATGAATACTCTGCATTTACTCTTTCCAGAACATAGACAAGTTGCCTTGTTAAAAGTGATCAAAGTCGCTAACAAAGGCCAGGAAAAAAGTGAACAAGTTGATAGGGAATGAGAAAAGTTAGGCTTTGGTGAAGTGATAGATTGAGTGGCCTATACAATCTGTTGTAGTAAAAGAATAAACACAATAATATGTACATACATACATACATACATACATATACCAAGGCTTTTTCCCCCTTACAAGGGAGGTAGCCAAAAAGGAAAAGGCATAAAATCATTCCCACCCATTCCATCCCTGAATACACTCCACACTCCTCCACCCTCCCTCTTATCTTAGCACCTCCTGGATGACAGGTCATCCCTGCACCTTGTCCACTGCCCTGGGGCAGAAGCAGTGTCCCAAGACACAACACATCCACAGCAAGGCCGCTTCATTAAATCGGCGACCCCCCCTCTCCGTCCCCCCATGCATAAAAGGAGAAGACGGGGAGAAATCCCTTCGGGGTGCGTCAAATTTTGCTCACACATACTACCTCACCCCCCATCCCCCCGCCCATTCCACTTCATGCATCACATCATCATCCATATACAACGATTCTCCATTCACCCGTCTTCTGTCCTCTCCCGTCCTTCCTCAACAAACATTCCCCTCTTCCCCAAAGCCCCCTTCACCCCATCCAATCTCCTCATCCTAGGACGCCCCCTCATGTTCACTCCCTCCACATCTGCCTTCCATACCTCTTTTACTAGTCTTTCTTCACTCATTCTTTCCATGTGTCCAAACCATCCTAATATTCTTTCATCAACCCTATCTTCCAACTCCCTTTCTACCCCTGTTCTCCTCCTCACCTCATCATTTCTCACTCTATCTAGTCTAACAACCCCCATCATACTTCTCAGACACCTCATCTCAAACACATTCAAACTCCTTCTCTCTTCCTGTCTTATGTTCCATGTTTCTGCCCCATACAGTGCTGTTGGCACAATCACTCCTTCATACAGTCTCCTCTTAGCCTCCATTCCCAAATGTCTATTCCTCATTACAGTTTTTAATCCACTAAGGCATTTACTCGCTTCTCTCAATCTACATTCTACCTCCACCTCCACTCCATCTTTTCCTGCCACATTTGCACCCAAGTATCTACAACTATCCACTTCCTCCAGTCGCTCTCCCTTAATGCTCACTTCCAGTCTGCTGCCACTTTCACCCTTTGAACATCTCATCACCTTACTTTTACCCACATTTATCTTCAGCTTTCTTCTATCACACACTTTCCCAAACATTGTCACTAACTTCCTCAATCCCTCCTCCGATCCTGCCACAAGCGCAGTGTCGTCTGCAAACAACAGCTGGCTCACCTCCCACTTTTCTCCATTTTCTTTAACCATCTCCAATCCCTGACCCACCACCCTTGTATATACCTCTCGCACTACCCCATCCATGTATAAGTTGAACAGCCAGGGCGACATAACGCATCCCTGACGAAGTCCCACCTTTACCTCGAACCACTCACTCTCTCCATTTCTAATCCTGACACAAGCTCTACTACTCTCATAAAAACTCTTGACAGCTCCTAGAAGCTTTCCTCCTATCCCGTATATCCGCAAAACCTCCCACAGTGCCTTTCTGTCTACCCTATCGTAAGCCTTTTCCAGATCCATAAAAGACCAAAAAAACATCTTTCCCCTTTCCTATAGCTTTCTCACATATCTGTCTTACCACAAAAATCTGATCTACACAATCTCTACCCGTCCTAAATCCATACTGTTCCTCACCAATTACACCCTCTGTTCCTCTCCTAATCTTCTCAATCAAGATCCTCCCATAAGCCTTCCCAACTGCACACACGAGGTGATATTCTTTTTTATTCAAGTGTCTAAATAGAAATAAGATAATAAAGAGGAAAACATTTAGATGATATAAAACACAGCATAAGGTGAGGCACATGATAATTTTAGATGGTTGAGAATGTAAAAGAGAGAGAAAGAAAACGGAGAAGGTCGAGTGACTGAAGCCAATGAAGAATAAAGACTAATTGAATGCAGAGGATGAAAGTGGCAAGAGAGAAGAGACAGAAATTTAGACAGTGGGATGGAGACCTCACGAGAACAGAATGGGAATATAAGTTAATGAAGATAATGAGATAAATAACTTATCACTTCATTACTGTGACGCATTTGTGTGTTAAATGACAGGCAGTTTTATTAACAAATTAGATTTGGAACCTCGGCTTGAACAGTTCTCAGTCGATTGAAATTCTTTTTTTTATAATTTTCATAAAAGTCCTATGACGGTTGCAACATTACATCTTATAAATTGCACCACTGTGTAAAACTGCCTAGTGTAGGCCCTATGGTCTCTTGAAGTTTCCTTCATTCTTATGTTCTTATGTTCTTATATATCAGTGAGAAAGAAACCTATAAAGAAGGAAGAAACAAATTGGTACCAGTAAAGAAAAAGGGTAGAAAGAAAATGTGATAAAAGAAAATGGAAATAAAAGAACAAAGGCAAAGGAGGAAGAAGAGAAATTGGAAGGAAAGGGAAGATGGGGTGGAAGTTATAGAAAAATAGAAGACAGTGATAAAACAGGAAGAGGAGGAGAAGGGAGAAGAGATGACCAGAGGGCCACACAAAGGACAAGAAGAAAATTGGTTATGGAAACAAATGTTAGTAAAAAGGAGGTAAATAGATTTAGATGAACTGACAGAGGGATGGTGGAAAAATGTGTAGAAGGCAAGGAAAGGAGGTGAAGACGGCAGAGAGCGGAGATTTTGGAAAACCTGATTTTGACGGGAATGGTGAAAATTAGAGAAGAGAGAGCGGAAATCGGGGAAAGATGAGCAATAAGGACGGAATTAGTTTTAAGAACATAAGAACATAAGATTGAAGGAAACTGCAAGAAACTATAAGGTCTACAATAGGGAGTTACATGTCCATTAACACTTATCATCTCTATCCATAAAGTTGTCTAACCGTTTCTTAAAGTAACAGATAGCTTCAGCGCTCAATACATGGTTACTATGTCTATTCCATTCGTTAACCAACCTATTAGTAAACCAATTCTTGGCTATTTCCTTCTTAAATCTAAAGTAGGAGCGATAAAGGAGAGATAAAACATGGGTGGGATTTTGAATAGTAATGAAAATACAAATTTGTCGTACGAGAAACAGAAAAGATTAGGGAATGATTAAAGAACAAATAATTCTTATCATCATCATCATAAACTAAGTGATCCTCTGAGGACTTACTTTTCCATGATAACATAAACCAGGGAGACAAGAAAAAAAGCAAAAGACGAATAAAAAAGAAGAGGAGTAACAATGACAATTGGGGCAAGGGAAACAAAAAGAGTATCAGGAATTAGATAAAGAAATTGCTAGAAAAAATATGAAGTACTGTAAAAGGCAATAAAACTCAAGTAGATACATAAAACTCTGTGATTTCATCGATTACCATCGATCCAAAACAAAAGATCTAAAGTAACCAAACGTGTGGACTAGAAATTTACTAGAAAAACATGTACAGAGTTAAAGATACAATGATATACAAGGAAATTTCACAACTAAAGGTTAGAAAAAAAAATAAATCAAGACGAATAGTAATTAAGAATGAAATCCTAAGAAAGCAGTAAGGGAATTCAAGCTCATCAGCTAAGTAATTCTAAAATGGCAAAGGAAAAAGGGAATTTTCCTCATTGGTTGTCAGGAATTTTTGTGGCGGCGGAGGGAAGAACCTCGAGGAAGGGAGGTGGTTGAGCTTTGAGCACTGGGATTCCTACTGCCGTAGGTTAATGTCAGTGCTATTTAGAAATACTGTATGTATTCAACTTTTGTTGAAAGGTGATATCCTAAATACAAATGGGTATTTGCACCATAATCTCCAACGACCTACATTTTTCATTCTCCCCCAATCCTCTCTTTCTCTCTCTCTCTTTATGCCTCTGTCTCTGCCTGTCTGTCTGTCTGTCTCTCACTCTCTCTCTCTCTCTCTCTCTGTGTTTGTCTGTGTGTGTGTGTGTGTGTGTGTGTGTGTGTGTGTGTGTGTGTGTGTGTGTGTGTGTGTGTGTGTGTGTGTGTGTGTGTGTGTGTGTGTGTGTGTGCGTGTGTGTGTATGATTCACCTTGGTCTTTGAATCATGGGTTGGACTCGTGATCGACAGCTATTCTCCCGGAAGAGAGCTCACAGTTCGTATGACCGATCTATGGGTAATGCACACACAACTCCCCGCCCACGAGAGTTGGAGTAACGACTCCAATCACAGCGATACTAAAACTATTTCAACCCTGGGCAGGATTCGAACCCGGACCGCCGTTGTGACAGTCAGGAACTCTACCAACCGCCTCACCGAGTCGTGTGTGTGTGTGTGTGTGTGTGTGTGTGTGTGTGTGTGTGTCTGTGTGTGTGTGTCTGTGTGTGTGTGTCTGTGTGTGTGTGTCTGTGTGTGTGTGTCTGTGTGTGTGTGTCTGTGTGTGTGTGTCTGTGTGTGTGTGTCTGTGTGTGTGTCTGTGTGTGTGTGTCTGTGTGTGTGTGTCTGTGTGTGTGTGTCTGTGTGTGTGTGTCTGTGTGTGTGTGTCTGTGTGTGTGTGTCTGTGTGTGTGTGTCTGTGTGTGTGTGTCTGTGTGTGTGTGTCTGTGTGTGTGTGTCTGTGTGTGTGTGTCTGTGTGTGTGTGTCTGTGTGTGTGTGTCTGTGTGTGTGTGTCTGTGTGTGTGTGTCTGTGTGTGTGTGTCTGTGTGTGTGTGTCTGTGTGTGTGTGTCTGTGTGTGTGTGTCTGTGTGTGTCTGTCTGTGTGTGTCTGTGTGTGTGTGTCTGTGTGTGTGTGTCTGTGTGTGTGTGTCTGTGTGTGTCTGTGTGTGTGTGTCTGTGTGTGTGTGTCTGTGTGTGTGTGTCTGTGTGTGTGTGTCTGTGTGTGTGTGTCTGTGTGTGTGTGTCTGTGTGTGTGTGTCTGTGTGTGTGTGTCTGTGTGTGTGTCTGTGTGTGTGTCTGTGTGTGTGTGTCTGTGTGTGTGTCTGTGTGTGTGTGTCTGTGTGTGTGTGTCTGTGTGTGTGTGTCTGTGTGTGTGTGTCTGTGTGTGTGTGTCTGTGTGTGTGTGTCTGTGTGTGTGTGTCTGTGTGTGTGTGTCTGTGTGTGTGTGTCTGTGTGTGTGTGTCTGTGTGTGTGTGTCTGTGTGTGTGTGTCTGTGTGTGTGTGTCTGTGTGTGTGTGTCTGTGTGTGTGTGTCTGTGTGTGTGTGTCTGTGTGTGCGTGTGTGTCTGTGTGTGTGTGTCTGTGTGTGTGTCTGTGTGTGTGTGTCTGTGTGTGTGTCTGTGTGTGTGTGTCTGTGTGTGTGTCTGTGTGTGTGTGTCTGTGTGTGTGTCTGTGTGTGTGTCTGTGTGTGTGTCTGTGTGTGTGTCTGTGTGTGTGTCTGTGTGTGTGTCTGTGTGTGTGTCTGTGTGTGTGTCTGTGTGTGTGTCTGTGTGTGTGTCTGTGTGTGTGTCTGTGTGTGTGTCTGTGTGTGTGTCTGTGTGTGTGTCTGTGTGTGTGTCTGTGTGTGTGTCTGTGTGTGTGTCTGTGTGTGTGTCTGTGTGTGTGTCTGTGTGTGTGTCTGTGTGTGTGTCTGTGTGTGTGTCTGTGTGTGTGTCTGTGTGTGTGTCTGTGTGTGTGTCTGTGTGTGTGTCTGTGTGTGTGTCTGTGTGTGTGTCTGTGTGTGTGTCTGTGTGTGTGTCTGTGTGTGTGTCTGTGTGTGTGTCTGTGTGTGTGTCTGTGTGTGTGTCTGTGTGTGTGTCTGTGTGTGTGTCTGTGTGTGTGTCTGTGTGTGTCTGTGTCTGTGTCTGTGTCTGTGTCTGTGTCTGTGTGTGTGTGTGTGTGTCTGTGTCTCTGTGTCTCTGTGTCTCTGTGTCTCCGTGTCTCCGTCTCTATCTTTCTCTATTGCTCTCATTTTTTCTCTCTCAATGCCTCTTTCTATATTTTTGTCTCTCCCTCAAAGATTTTCCCTCAAGTAATACACACGTACACACAAAACACACACGTACACACACACACACACATATATATATATATATATATATATATATATATATATATATATATATATATATATATACATATATATATATATATATATATATATATATACACAGAAACACACACACGACATTTGGAGACATGATTGGATATTTCAAATGGGAGTCATTCTGATATCAGTTTTAAAGGTTACCTTAAAATCATATATTGTTATACTAAGCTTTATTTCGTCTAAGTCAGTGTATCTAATAATGAAGCAAAATGCGACGTAGAATGGTGACGAATACTATTTTATTTTTGTCATAAACATTTCTTCCCGCCAAGGAAATCATCCAACAAATTAATGACAAAATCCTGTCGGGTGAATTTAATTGTAAGGAAATGAATTGGAGTGAATGCGAGGCAGGTGGTAATAAAAATTCTTGGAATATTGCTTTATTGAACATTGCAATGGAAATTACTGACGCAATGCATAAAAGATACGATATGATTAAGAGAAGATGACACACCTTTATGGTATGACCTGCGTCTTATCAAGGTTCCTAATATTAAATATCTGAGGTACGTGTCCTTTATTGGAGTGGATGACCATATGGTGTTTAAAATCTATTCGTCACATGAAGAAATAGTACACAATAAAGACGAGAGAGTTTGGGAGAGAGATACAGTTTGGGAGAGAAATTTTTCTCCGGTTTAATTTCTTTTTTCAGAAGCAATTTAGGAAGAATTAATAAAATTTAACAAAATTATGAAAAAATGAAAAATATCTAATCGTTCCTACAAATATGTGTGAACAAAGGTATGTCACGTGTTAGTGGAAAGAAAAATTGGAAAAAAAAATGCT
>NC_134786.1:68075522-68080522 GCF_046742065.1 Oratosquilla oratoria
CGGTGGTGGTGATGGTGGTGGTGATGGTGGTGATGGTGGTGGTGACGGTGGTGGTGATGGTGGTGTTGATGATGATGATGATGATGGTGATGGTGATGATGGTGGTTATGGTTATGGTTATGGTTATGGTTATGGTGACGGTGACGGTGACGGTGACGGTGACGGTGACGGTGACGGTGACGGTGACGGTGACGGTGACAACAACAACGACGATGATGAGAGTCTTTTAGGCTAAGTAGAAAATCAAAGATGACGATGAGAAGGGGCATGAGAATAAGGAATAGGAGGAAGCATTACGAAGAGGTGAAGGACAAGAAATAACACCAGAAGGAAAAAGAGGAGCATGCAGGAGCAGAAGGTGGATGATCGTGGGGGAACGAGAAAAAGGAGGAGGAGGAGGAGGAAGAGGAGGAAGAGGAGGAAGAGGAGGAAGAGGAGGAAGAGGAGGAGGAGGCAGAGGAGGAGGAGGAAGAGAGAAGGGGCAGTAACAGCAACAGGATTAGGACTATGAGGACGAGCAAGTTGGGGAGCACGGGAACGACTATAAGGACGAGAACGAGGACAAGGACGAGAGCAATTAGGAACAGGAGGAGAATTATATGAATTAGGCTATCATCTTTCAACTTTCTTCGGGTCAGTTAGAATCTCTGCCTTAAGAAGAGGAGGACCCAGAACCCTTCAATTATGGAGATTGTTTTATCAACTTGATTGTTCATGTTGCCAGATGACTTAATTCAGCTTGAGGGTGAACCCCAAACAGATATTCAGGGTTCTTTTAGAATAGCAATCAGCTGTTTGACAGAATAGATCCATCTAGAGCTAGCCAGAATCCTATGTAAAGAGTGTGTGTCACTGCTGGAGAATTTAGTAAGAAGATAGTATAACCGAAGAGGTTAAGTTCGAGAATTTGATAGCTCCTTCTCCACAGGAGAGACGTGTGGTGTGTTGAAGCATACATTGATTAAGCTAAGTTATGATAATTACAGGAGGGGAAGTTAATGTAATTCGTGATGTATTCATATATTTGAAAACGAAAGAACTCCAACAGAGAAAGAAAAATAAACCGCAGCGTGGGAGGAACTTGTTTGGGTAGTGTCACGAACAATTATTAGAAAAAATGAACCCATGTTTGCGTACAATGGACGTCTTTGTCCAGTATCTAATGTTTTCTGTACCACCTGGGTGTCGAGATATTTTATTTTGTTTGTATGTTTGGTGTTGGGCCCCTACGGATAAGTTGGCTAGATATTTAAATGCAGGTAAAGACGGACAATTCGTGCCTCTACAAAATAGAAACCTTTCTACAACTGTAGATGAGATAAAGGTGAATGACTGGTAGAGCTCCTTAGGAAATGACTCCTTTTGTAGGAATACAAATTGTTCGTCTTTACTGTATATAGTTTCAGTTATATACATAAAGAGTACTTGCATACATGTAGACATATATACATCCATCCATGCATGTATACATCCTTCGTAATGTTTACATACATACACACATACATGCATACTGTCACGACCCATCTATGGACCAGGCAAGTCGTGAAACGGAAAAAAATAAACAAGACCGTGCGTAGCTCGCAAGAGTGAGAGTTCGGGCAGGATAACTATTTTTTTTTTTTTTAATTACTAATTATTTACAAATATAAAAAAATTATGATGCACATTTTACTCTTAATCCAATGGCTATCAGGACTGCAGTCCCTTCACCGCTTTTGCTATGCCTCTCCAGACCAATCTGTCCTTCGCTGTTTCCTTCCAATTTTGTAGGTCAGGGTTAATGCAGGTCACGTCATTCGCTACTCCATCGCTCAACCGGTACCTCGGTCTTCCCAGGGGGCGTCTACCCCTTATACTTCCCTCCATCACCATTTTTGGCCATCTTGTCGGCTCCATCCTGGCACAGTGACCAGCGCCACCTTGCCATTCTCCCAATTGCGACATTATGCAGCATTTGTTGTCCTGTCTGTTCTCTAAGTTCCCTATTGCCTCTTCGTCTCCATTCTCCCGATTCCGCATCATACATTGGGCTCAGAATTCTTCTAATAATGATGTTTTCAAAGACTTGATTTTTTTTTCTTTTTTGATACACATACATAAGAAAATGTAAAGATGTACAAACACAATAAATGAATCAAGTATAAACATAAATATTCAAATGGATTATTTATTACCAGTTATGGCAGGTAGTTGTGCGTCTGAATACTGCACGCACTGTTAAACAGAGGAAGCGAACTTGAGTCTTTGTTCTGGTGACGCGCCAATAGAAAGTCATCTGGACCGAGCCTCTCAATCTCTTCACTAATGGGTAATTTAGATATATTTGATGTTCTGGTAGTCAGGGAGAAGACAGTCGTTGAGATGATATCCGAAACAACTCGGATAGCGAAGACTTGTAACTCACTGGAAGATACCATAAACGGGCTTCTATAATTTGAAGATTGCTAAATGCAACCAAAGGAGGTCCAAAAGATTGCTTGTCTCTAAACGACAAGTAGAGGAATTCTACGTGGGAATTTATGAACAGCAGGTGTATCTCAACACGACTTGTCTAGGCTTTAGGGTCTCTGCTTCTTTCTTCTTCTCTGACGTTGCTCTCTTCTCTTCTGTCGGTCTCTGCCTGGGTCTCCGCTCTGGTTCTCTGTAGTCGCTCCTGCTCGGCCTTATATAGCCCGGGACAATAACGACATTAATACACAACACATCATATTTACGCAAGGCGTACCTTAAAATTACAAACAGGAGACTTTATTCACGCAAGGGCGTGACACAGCACAACATATTTCTATTCACACAAAGGACGTTATACATACATACATATATACATTACATTAATACATGCAGAAGAAATCACTTGAACGCGTGACTCTAAACACGCAGAAAAACCACTAGGAAACTAACAGAAAGGAGACTTTGAAAATGTCTGAATAGACGAAAGCGCTCTGTCTCCTTTCTGATATTTTCCTAGTGTTTTTTCTGCATACATACATGCATACATACATACATACATACATACATACATACATTCATACATACAGATGTACATACATACGAGTACTTTACCCGTTTACATACCAGATCATAATAGTTCGCTGGTGACATAATCAAAACCGTTCTGGTTTCACATTCGTTTAGCTGAGGGTTCGAATTTCGCACTTCTCTCTGATTACCAGCAGCGACTGTTATCTGCCATAACGGTCCAAGCGCATAGGGCAAAAGAGACGGCCGCAGTTACAAGCCTCCTGGAGTAGGTTCTTCACCATTTTGATACCGGATGATTCTACTTATATCAAGTGTGGGCTCAAGACAATCCATAACCAGTTTTGTCCCATGTCAGCCCCTGAATTAATCAAAACTTTTTAGCATTAGTCGGAAATAGCTATAAAACAATCCAACTCCACAATAGCTCTGTATGTTTGTATTACCACACGAGAAACGATTTGGTAAAGAATTTAAGGCAAATACTTTCAGTTGGTGTCCGTATAGAAGCGTTGGCCCTGTAAGCTCTGTCTGAGGAGCGAGTTGAAGGTAATGTGCGCAATGGAATGCAGTAAAAACAAGAAATGATGATGTGTTTCAAGAGGAAAAACGCGTCAATATGAGCACCGTGATCGAATTAGTCTGAATTCTGAGGCGCCAAGGTCTGTTTACGCCAACTGGTCTGTCGAAGACGTTCTGACTCTTCTTTTCGTTACTCCGAGAAAGCATGTAGAAATGTAGCACTGAAAGTATGAAGTATATAAACGAATAGTTAGATGAATATGTATATATTATATATATATAATTATATATGTATATATATATATTATATATATATATATATATATATATATATATATATATATATATATATATGCATATATATACATATATATATATATATATATGTATATATATACATATATATATGTATATACATATGCATACATATATATACTGTATATATATGCATATATATATATGCATATATATATATGCATATATATACATATATATATATGATATATATATGATATATATATATGCATACATATATATACATATATATATATATGCATATATATATGCATATATATATATATATTATATATACATATATATATATATATATATATATATATATACATATATATATATAAGAATAAATTGATAAGTAAAAATAGATAAATAAATAAATGAATCTATGAAATTAGTGGGTGGATAGGAGAGTAAAAATATAGAAATCAGATGAAATATGATACTCGTTTTAAGATGCTTTACATGATTTTACACTGAACTGAGTTAATATATGCTTCTTGTTTCTTTGCGTTTGTCCGCATTTTTTCAACTCCTTTCGTCTTACTTTATATTTCGTTAATATATCAATGTGTTGAAAGGATAGCAGATTGTCGTCAAGCAATTTAATTGACCTCACCAAGAAAGTTGGTCAGAGGTTAACAGAACAAATATGTTTTTCTGACAATGTCTGTCTACAAAATTTCTGAAAAGGTTAGTCAGATTTCCTTAGGGTAAATCTCGATTCAGATTTGAATTTAAGATGTATTTTCTCTTAGCATTCTGCGATGAATAACTCTTTGCCAAAAAGTGCTGTTGACAGTGTATCAATCTCTAGATTTTTTAATTAGTTATCACTGGCAGTATAACTCATCATCCCATTACCATGAGGTGGGAAGTGAAAAACCCCTGGTGGGACAAGCCCTGCCGGTGTTGGGTCGCCTCCCTGCCTGGCCAGAGCTATCGGGAACCAACGTAATAAGCAGGCAGTGGGTCCCGGGAATCGAACTCACGACCATCTGCTCATGAATTTGACATAGTATCCACTGGACTATCGTGTCGCCCATTAGCACTATAATCAGAAATATTTTCTTAGATGAAGTCTGGAAAACTAATGTCTAATAAATCATGTCATTTACTAGGTTCTATTATGTATCATAGGACGATTCCCTAGGCTGAAGAAAATCACCCAACTGTAGTCAAAATAAAGCAGTGGAAAACTCAAT
>NC_134786.1:68085522-68088022 GCF_046742065.1 Oratosquilla oratoria
ACATTCGTTTCTACCGACCACGAGACAAAGTATCTGTCTCATATGATCTACAACAAATTGCAAGCAAAGTTATATAAAATCAGAAAAAATACACGTCTACTGGCCTAATCGTTATAACATGTCAAATATCAACTAATCAATTCCTAAGCGTAAATGAAATAATGAAAATTAACGCAATTAATCACGTCGTCACAAACCTGAATGAGCACAGCGGAGTCGACGATTGACAATGCAGAGACAAAAAGAATGGCTCGGCGGGTGACCAGTTCGTACAATACAGAACAGACGATCTCCCGTCGGCTGCTGGCAACGGTATGGATAAGATGGAAAACAAGGAACTGAGCCCCGTAACGGTACGATCTATTTATTAACCCATTAATTATTTTGTATTTATTTATTCATCTATTATTCACTTGTCTAGTTAATCTTTTGTTTGTTATTTTATTTATGTACTTATTTGTTTGTTTATCTATTAAATTATTGATCTATTATTAATTTTTTTCTGTTTCTTATACTTATTTATTTATTCATTTATCTATTTATTCGTTTATTTAATTATCTTTTTTCCTTGTCGCCATCTGATGATGATGATATGAACCATCATTCTAAACAGGAATAGTAGATCACCATCTTTTGGGATATCTCGACCAAACAGAAAACATTCTAGAACTGTAACTCTAGTACACAGACTACGCTCATCCTTGAATCACACTTAATTATTCTCACTCAAAGAAAATTAATAGGAGAGAGTGTTCTGTCTGGGGAAAGAATGTTATTCGAAAAGATAACAACTTTATGGATGGGGATGACGGATGGTGATGGATACGGAGCTGCCTAGTGTAGGCCTTATGGTCTCTTGCAGTATCCTTCATTCTTATGTTCTTATGTATATATGTTCTATTGGTAGAATGTTTAGTCAATTATCATCATGAAATAAAATCGTGATAGACGGGTTAAGGCGTCGTTACTTGCGACGAAGGTCAAGGGGATGGCGGTTTGACCCCTGCCACCGTCGAAGTTGAACCAGGGGTATGGTTTATTAAAATCCACGCCATAAAATCTTCTGTAAGGGGCAACGTCCTAGCCTTCCGATCGAGCGAGTTTGTGACCTAAAACGATATTATCATTATTATCACTAATTCTTAACAGTTATTGAAAAGAAGTTCAGCGTTACACATTATGTCGTTATACTCTTTATCTTTACTTTATCATCACATAATTAGTAATAGAATAAAGGAATCAATAGTGTGTTGATTATTTTTATCAGTTTATAGTTGTACTTCTCAATCTTTATTTTTTTTCTCAATATCTATTATTAGTATTATCTATATATTGTTTCAGATGGTTTACCTGTATTTTTGTGTAGAATATGTTTTATTACAATGGGGATAATTGTGATAAAGTATATTGTATATATTTTGTTATATACCGGCTTTTGCAATAAAGGAAAAAAAATAATTGGTGCTATATGTTATAATAAATATATATATTCCAGAAATTATTTAATATTTGAGCGTTTTCAGCCAATTAGACAAAAAAGATTTGAATTCTACTAAAGGCAAAGGGAGATCAACTTTATAAAAGTTCTCCAGTTCCAACATGTTTATTCTTTCGAACAGCAAACCTCCACGGGAGGAAGCGCGAATGAAAGAGTTTGTGATATCTGAACTCAAAATATTTGTACAGTAGTAGTAATATGGCAGAGATGGTCCGTCGCGCTTCCCCGTTTTCTTTGTCGTTCAAGGAAGCATAAAATAATTACATTCCTTAGAAATAACGAATGGCCAGATAGTTTAAACTTTTTACATCGTTTGATAGAAAAAGAAGTTATTTGTGATTGTACATAATTGTTGACAAAATTATTAGAGGTGAAATGTATGAAATTGAAACTGTGTGTGCTTGTTTATAATGCACGACAAGATTCTCAGAAGTTAAACGATGAAGAGCCAATCAACATCAGGCTGAGGCGCGGCAAATTACGGAATAATGTGACGGCAACATTCTCACTAACTAGCAACACATCACTGTCAATTATGCTTTTCATTCTATGGAGAATGCAGTGCGCCTTACTGTTGATTAAAGCATGGTCGCTTTGTTCAGCTATGGATAGAACCCTATGGTGAAGAGTTGTCTATCCCAGTTATTCCCCCATAATGCAATGGTACCCTTTTATAAATCTTAATCTCAATAACAACAAATAATCTATGTACCTAAAAAAATATCCCTATGTTGAAGTAATTGGCCTTTATTTTTTTTATTTTTTATTTATTTTTTTATTTATTTATTTATTTATTATTATTTTTTTTTTTTTTTAGGAAATTGGCTCAGTTGAGAGAGGGGACACATATGAAAGAGTTGAAGGTCATGGAAATTCACCTTTTCGCTACAATAAAGTATTATAAAGTATTGTTAAGGGTAAAGCTACACCCGTCAACATCCACACCACGTTAATTCCCCTTTGTTTTTTTCTTTTATCTTTAGTTTATATCATTCAATTTAG
>NC_134786.1:68090522-68110522 GCF_046742065.1 Oratosquilla oratoria
TCATCAGCGGGGTGAATTACTCATTGTTATTACATCACCGATAACTAGCGCTTCTATATTTGAGGATAATAGCCCACCAAAGAGGTGGGATTATAATCATTATAAAGGAAACGTTTAAGAAGAGTAACAGAAAAGAATTACAAAGTTGTATTTGGGCAGAATTCTTCTATGAGTGTAGATTTGTCCTCAATCATAAAATATTGCTGTGTAACTCTGTTACGTAGGGGTGTCACCAACGTCCCTAAAGTGTTGTTTATATAAACCTTAGTCCCGTGGTCAAAATGGGCTTTCCCTCCACATGATAGCATCGCCTGCGTTAGAGATATTCTGTAGCGTTCATCCACTAAGCAAAAGGATTCGATGATGCTAAGACAGGGAATTTGATCATCTATTTCAGAGACGAGACAAAAGAATGGACAAAGGAATAGAGGGAGTGTGATGGAAGAGGTAGAAATCTAGGAAAATGCAAAGATATGGATGAAATGGATGAGAATGAAAGAGAGAGTACGGAAGAGAATAAGAAGAAGGCACTTGTCATGTGGATGCTGGGTTCCAGTCCTTGGCAGTACCGCATTTCAATTTCTGCATGTCGGCCTTTGATGGCTTAGAATTGAAGTGCATTGTGGTTGTTAAAATGTATCTCTAATCACTGGGACCCATTCAGTGTTGTACAAACGAAGATATAAATATCATGTGAAACAAAAAAACAGAAATGGTGAAGAGGTGAAAGAAAAAGAGAAGAAAATGAAATCGGAGTTACCAAAGAAAGAAAATATTGGAATAAAACGAATTGCGTGGGAAAGAGCTGTTAGATACAGAAAGGATGAGAACGGAAGCACACAGAGAGATGAAAAGTAGAGAAAAAAAGACCGACAGTAGGATGAAAAGGGAAATAGAGGAGGAAGAGAAGGAGAGGAACGACTCAAGGGAATGGAAGCAGCGTAAGCAGCTGGAAGAGGAGGCGAAAGAAGAAAAGGAGAAAGAAATGAAGGAATAGACGGAAGAAGAAGATGAGGAAGAAGATGAAGAAGAGAATGAAAGAAATTGAGGAATATGATGAAGAAGGAAAAAGGAAGAAAATGGACTAGTAGCGGCTGTAGATGTATCAGAAAATAGAGAAGGAAGATGAAGGGAAAGAGGAGGAGCAGAAGGAGTAGGAGGAGCAGGAGGAAAAGGACGAAGAACACCAGTAGTTGCACCAAATGGAAAAAGAAGTTAAGACGTTAAGGAACAGGAAGGAGGATCAGGAGAGGGGAAAATAGAAGGCCGGTACAACATCAGGATGAGAAGGAAAATGAGATGGAAGAGGAAGAAGAGGAGAAGGAAGGAGAGGAAGAGGAGGAAGTTTTGGTGGGGAGGAGGAAGAGAAAGTGAAGAAGGAAGATGAGGAGAAGTAGGAGCTAGAGAAGTAGAAAGACAAATATGAGGAGGAGGAGGGACAAGAGGGGTTATAGAAATAGGACAAGTGGGAATAGTTGTAGTGGGAATAATAGGAGGAGAAGGAGAAAGTAGGAGAGGAGGAGGAGGAAGAGAGGGAGAAGGAAAATTAGGATGAAAATGAGAAGAAGGAGAGGAGGGAGTAAGATGGGTATGAGAAGGAGCATGGAGGCATAGAAATAGTAGGAGGAGGAGGGGAGGAAGAGGACTAAGAAGAGGAGTAAGAAGAGAAGTAAGAGGAGGAGTAGGAGGCGTAGGAGGAGGCGTAGGAGGAGGAGTAGGAGGCGTAGGAGGAGGCGTAGGAGGAGGAGTAGGAGTAGGAGGAGGAGTAGGAGGAGTAGGAGGGTGGATGAGAACAGAAGGGTGCCACCTGCTGTGCACTAATGGGGCAATTCGACCCGATGCGTCCATATCGGTTTCTCATCCCCACCCCGACTCTGGTCCTCACCCCCACCCGACCCTTTACTCATCTAATTCTCATCCTTCACCCCCCCCCACCCCACCCTATGCTTCCTGTGGCTTTCCATCCGATGCATCACCCATATTTCTCCTTTTTTTTCCGTCCCCTATCATGTTTGGTCTAGCCTGGTATCCTTTCTTTACTTTCGGGATTTTTAGATGGTGTGTTCTGATATTCCCTTCCCGAGCATTTCTTTCAATTTCATCGAGTTCATTATTGAGTGCTTGACGTTTCTTCCTTCTGGAAGTTTTTTTTTTTTTTTTTTTTTTTTTGCTGGTCTTCTCTTTTCCCTCAGGGTTTGATACAGACTATCATCCTCTTTACTTACTGTTCCTCTTTTCCATGCTTCTTTACTCTCTCTTCTTTCCTCTTTACATTCTTCGTCATACCAGTGGGCGTTTCTGTTTCATCTAGTGATTCCAATAATTCCCTCTGCTTTCTTCGAAATAGAAAGACTGAAAGTATAAGTGCGCAAACTACTCTAAAACAGGAAGTGTGGTGTTAAAGAAGGTAAACGATAAACGAAATATTTCAGCGTAGAAAGTGGACTGAGACAAGGGTATATGTTAGCAGCAACACTCTTCAACCTAGTTTTGGAGAAAGCCCTGAAAACTACTCCAGAGATGAATGAAGGATCATAAATGGGTAACTATAACACCAATATACTATCATATGCGGACGATGTGGTTATCTTAGCAGAAAGTGATGAAGATCTAGAGAGAATTGAACCTTTTATTGAAACTTTTTTGAAACTTTATTGAAAACTTGTTTGAAAAACTTTTCAAAAACTTTTGAAAAAACTTTTGAAAACTTTTTTTGAAACTTTATTGAAACTTTTATTGAAACTTGAGAAAGAGTGGGCTCAGAGTGAAATGAGAACAAGACTAAATTGATGCTATTGTCTAAAAGGAACAGGATTGTAGGTGAAATGTCAGTCGGAACACTGAAGGTGGAAACTGCGCAATATATCTTGGATCAACACTGACAATAGAAAACACAACAGAGAAAGAATTAATGGAGAGAATTGGTGCTGGCAACAGATGTGCATATGGTTTATCATCAGTACCGAACAGCCGTAGTATATCTCGTAGAACCAAACTACGCACACACAGTGTTATTATAAGACTAACAGTACTATATGGATGCAAAACACAGACACTTACAAAGGAGAGAATGCGAAAATCAGAAGTGTTTGAGAACGGAATACTCAGTAAAATCCTTGGAGCAGTGTACGATGAAGAGGAAAAACATTGGAGAAGACATAATATCGAACTACAACAGTTGTCAGACCAGAGTAAAATACAAGATGTAATCAAGTCAAGGAGACTATGGTGAGCAGGACATTATGACAGAAAGGAAGAGAGCAGAATTCCTAAGACAACCATGAATGAAAGAGTTGATGGGGTCAGAACGCTTGGCAGACCCCGGTATACAGTAGATGGATGGACAATGTCAAGAAGGATATTCAGGAAGTGGGACCCCAAGTCGTTGATTGGCAAGAAGCTGCGCAGGACCGGAGAATGTGGAAAGGATTGGTAAAGGCAGCGATGTGACAGCAGGCTCGTGAGCCAACGCAGATTTATTTAATTTTTTATTTATTTATTTATTTTTTATTTATTTATTTATTTATTTATTTATTTTTACCGTCGCAGAAACATGGAACATAAGAGAGGAAGAGAGAAGGAGTTTGAATGTATTTGAGATGAGGTGTCTGAGAAGTATGATGGGGGTTACTAGGCTAGACAGAGTGAGAAATGAGGAGGTGAGGAGGAGAACAGGGGTGGAAAAGGAGCTGGGAGATAGGGTTGATGAAAGAATATTAGGATGGTTTGGACACATGGAAAGAATGAGTGAAGAAAGACTAGTAAAAGAGGTGTGGAAGGCAGATGTGGAGGGAGTGAACATGAGGGGACGTCCTAGCATGAGGTGGATGGATGGGGTGAAGGGGGCTTTGGGGAAGAGGGGAATGTCTGTTGAGGAAGGACGGGAGAGGACAGAAGACAGGGGTGAATGGAGAATGGTTGTATATGGATGATGTTGTGATTGCATGAGGTGGAATGGGCGGGTGGATGGTGAGGTAGTATGTGTGAGCAAAAATTGACGCAGCCCGAAGGGATTTCTCCCCGTCCTCTCATTTTATGCAATGGTTGGGGGGGTGGAGGGGGGGGTCGCCGATTTAATGAAGCGGCCTTGCTGTGGATGTGCTGTGTCTTGCGACACTGCTTCTGACCCAGGGCAGTGGACAAGGTGCAGGGATGGCCCGTCATTCGGGAGGTGCTAAGATGAGAGGGAGGGTGGAGGGGTGTGGAGTGTATTCAGGGATGGAATGGGTGGGAATGATTTTATGCCTTCTTTCTTTTTGGCTACCCCCCTTGTAAGGGGGAAAAAGCCTTGGTATATGTATGTATGTATGTACCGTCGCTCAAAGTACTTCTGGATTAATTCCTTCTCATTTATTTTCTTTTTCATCGTCATTCTTCACATTAATCCTTTCATCATTTCTTCTTTTCTTTCTGCTTTTGGGCTCTTTGCTGTTCTCTCTCCACATACTACTGCCTTTCCCTTCAAAACACTCCAGTGTTTTCCCATACAAATTTCTGTTTCTTCTCAAAACACTGCCTCCTACTTCTATACTATAACCTCCTACCTCCTACCTCTACAAACTCTTCAAGTTTCTTTCTCTCAACGCCTTTTAGCGCCTTCTTAACACCTTTCAGCCATGACCACTAGGGGGACCTACTCTATAGTTTTTATTCTGGTCGAAGATTTATGTCCGAGTTGACCTAGTGACAAATTAATGTCTTCATTAATTGATTGATCGAAAACTCTCGCCTGGACAAAACCAGCAGAAATTTTGAAGAAAAAAACAGGAAATCGTGATGATTGTTTCCGTAACGAAGAGTTCCTCTCCCATTAAAAACTTGTAAGATTCTATTTCTGGTTATTGCAAGAAGATCTCTTATTCTACGAGGTCATCTCTTGATACTAAAGAGTAAAGTATTCCCCCGACGTCCACTCTTATAGTCATTCTCCCTCTACCTTCCCCCACCACCTCCACCTGCATCCAAATCTCGTTATTTCCGTACCCTACTTCCAGCGTCCTCCCTTCCCAACCCTACCCTCCCTCCCCTCCCTCCCCTCCCTTCCTCTCCCCTCTCCCCTCTCCCCTCCTCTCCCTCACTCCCTCCCACCATTCATTCCCCTCCCTCACCTCTCTCCTCTCTCCTCCTCCCTCCCCTCACTCCCTTCCCTCTCCTCCCTCTCCTCTCTCCCCCACCCTCCTCTCTCCCCCACTCCCCCCTGTCCACTCTCCACTCTCCCTCGCCTTCCTCTCCTTCCTCTCCTTCCTCTCCTTCCTCTCCTTCCTCTCCTTCCTCTCCTTCCTCTCCTTCCTCTCCTTCCTCTCCTTCCTCTCCTCCCTCCCCACACTCCCTTTCCTTCTCTCACTCTCCTCTCTCCCCTCTCTCTTTTGCCTTTGTAATTTGTTGTAAATGTGGAATTATAGTAGGTGTTAATTTTCTCCTTATTATGGTCACTGTCATTACTTTTTTACCAGCCGTCTATTATCTTCTTGGCCTGGCGGTTAATGTCTTTCTCACTGAAGCCATTGTTGATAAGTACTTTGGTAGAGCGCTCAATTTTATTTTGTACTTGTTTCCATGTGCTACCTTGGGTGAGTGTTCTCTGGATGTAAGCGCCGATGGTAGAGTCTTTATATATCTGAGGACACTCACTTAAACCATAGATGCAGTGACTAGGGTTGGTGGGGTTAGTGCATACTTCTGTGTTAAACGAATCTTTATTTTGTTTTACGAGTAGGTGGAGGAAGGGCAAAGCTCCTTCAGCGCTGTCTTCTATAGTGAAGGTGAGCTCAGAGGTTTCTTTCAGTGTGAAAGATATTAACCGTAAGACCAGGAAAATAATGGATGGCTGGTACGAAGGTAATAACAATAACCATAACAAAGAGAAAATAAACATCCACCATAACTCCACAATTACAACAGCATACAAAGAAGAAAAACGTATAATGGCACAAATTATCAAGAAAAACACCAAACCAGTCAAACTAGAGAAAATACTAAACTTATTGATTTATTATAGGACAAAAAAAAAAAAAAAAAAAAAAAAAACCATGTGTACTTATGCTTGATTTTCTTCCTAAACACTGTGTTACCTATCATCAACACTCTAAACTCATCTCCACCATTAACTCTCCACTATGATTTTTACATGACACTCGACACTTCCCAACAACTCCATCTGCTGGTTCATCGCCTACTCCAATATTAATATCTCCCAATACCACTACATTGACATTCCTCCCAAAAATCTATACGCACTCATTTAAAGCTGTCCAAAAAAATCCCTTTCTTCTACACTTTTTTTTCTTACGAGGCCCATATGCGCTCAATAAGACCCAGAACTCCCTTCGCATTTTCCCTTTCATCCACATTAACCTTGAAGAAACCTCATTCTAATCCACCACACCTTTACCTATATCTTCAATTACTAGTAAAGCCACCCCTTCTCTTCCTCGTCCTCATCTCACTCCTGATATCCTTCCCTTTTACATTCTCAAACCCTAAATCACCCCTCCCTTTCAACACAGTTTTACTTAATGCCAACACATCCATCTTCTCTCTAACAAACATACTGGTATCTCTTCCCTTTTACACTCTCAAACCCTAAATCACCCCTCCCTTTCAACATAGTTTCACTTAATGCCAACGCATCCATCTTCTTTCTCACAAACATACTATCTCTTCCCTTTCACTTTCATCTGTACCACGCCCACGCACGTGGGATGATAGGTGGGGTGTGTTCGAGGTATTTCTGGACAAGTTGAACAATTTATCCCCTAACATCAAATTCAAAACAGAATGGGAAGATGGTCATCAGATCTCTTTCCTAGACATTTTAATTAGAAGGATTGATGGAGAATTATTTTCTACAGTTTATAGAAAACCTACCCATTCAGGTAGCTATCTCCATTTTTTCAGCAACCATCCCGACAAAGTCAAGAAGAGTGTTGCCTCCGGCCTTTTCTTGAGAGCTTTTAGGATTTGTAGTCCTAGATTCTTGGACCGGGAGATTGACCTCATCAAAAGGCAACTTTTGAATTTGGCATACCCGTCCTGGTTCTTGGATCAAGCCCTCAGCAAGGCTAGAGCCAGCCACCTTAAAAATTCAGTTCCCACCTACTCTCTATCCTCTGCCATGTCTTATAATAACAAAGAGAAGCTGCAGACACAGGTAGCCATCACACGAGTATACTTTACAGGATCCTTTGCAATGCGGACCAGGTCTGAAACCGAATGTGAAAGACGGGGACTAAACTTGGAAGAAATCGATGAGAATGAGAAAACTGTATACATTAGATGTTGGAATAAAGTTTCATTGAAATGCAAATGCTTGTATGAACGGGTAAATGAGAAATGGAGTGAAAATGTAAATTTGATGAAGTCTGGGAATTATGTTCCAACTATTTGGATTTTTTCCCTTTTTTTTTAAGAAAGAAATAATCGAAACTGGTCTTGATAGGCTCAAAGTTGTTTGTGTCTATTGAAGGTTGCGTCTCTAGGTTTCTTCCTCCTCCCGTTTCCCCTCCTCTTTCTCCTCCTCCTCCTCTTTCTTCTTTTCCTCATCCTCCTTCCAATCCTTTTCATTTCCCTCTAACCCTCCTCCCTCTTTTTCTCCTTCGCCTTCTCCACCTTCTCCTCCTCCTCCTTCTCCATCCTTCTCCATCTCCCTCTCCTCATCCTTCTCCTTCCCATTTTTCTTCTCCAACTCTTCCACCCCTTCCTTCCTCTCCTCCACCTTTTCTTTTTCTTCCTCATCCTCATTCTCCTTTTCTTTTTTTATGTTTTCTTCCTTTTCCTCGTCCTCTCTCATCCTCATCCTGCTTCTCTTTCTCCTCTTCTTTATTTTCTCTTACTCCTCATCGTGCCCCTCCTCATCTTCTTCCTCCCCCTCTTCCCCTCCCTCTTCTTCTTATCCTTTTCTTCCCCCTTCTTTCCTCCTCCACATTTTCCTTTTCCTGATCTCATTTACTTCATTCTCCTTTTCATTTCCCTTTTCCTTTCTCTAAGCATTATAATTCTTCATCTTTTTCTCTCATTCCATCTATGCCACAATTTTCAAGTATGTTTTTATAGTTTATAATATATATATATATATACATATATATATATATAATATATATATATATATATATATATATATATATATATATATATATATATATATATATATAAATTAGTTATGTTTCTCCGTGTGAAAACTATTTCATCTTTGCGAAAGAGAATACTATTGGCGGCCGAGTGCCGTAAACTTCCTTGTCTCTCCGATGTTGAGTTCGAAGGCGCGCCCTGACCTTGAGACTCCGGATGAACGAACACGAATTGAAAGAAGTCTCCTCTTCTTGTTTGTTTCTCTTTCAACAACTCGTTCCTCCGCTTTTCTTTCCCCTTTCCTGCGTCGGCATTTTATCAACGCTATTGTCCGTTTTATTCTCTTTCAAATGTTGCCTGCTGGGTTTTTTCCTTTCGTCTGGATGCTGATAAATTTTTGTGCATCTTTCTTCGTTTTCTTTCGTCAATATATTCACTTATTTTTTACTATTTTTTCCGTAGTTTGTACTTACATCTCACTAAGATCTCATTTACCTCTTCCATACATACATATACATATAATGTGTACGTATAGATATGTGATATATCATGTATACATGTGTATATCATATACATATATATATAATATATATATATACATATATATATATATATATATATATATATATATATATATATATATAGAGAAACAAACATTACAAGGAACACCACAGTCGGAAGAGAGAATGTGTTGTATAAGCGAATCTATACATTTCGATAGCTAACTTCAATCCTCTTTAGTAGTACGTACTACTAAAGACGATTGCAGTTACCAATCGAAATATAAAGATTCACTTATTCAACTCTTTCTATTCCGACTGTGGTGTTACTTGTGATTTACAAATGTGTTACTACGTTGCTCACCAGTGAATCTAACACACACACACACACACACACACACACACACACACACACACACACACACACACACACACACACACACACACACACACACACACACACACACACACACACACACAATTATATATATATATATATATATTTATATATATAATATATATATATATATATATATATATATATATATATATATATATATATATATATATATATATATGGTTAGAGAGAGTGATGAAGGGAAATTCCTGGATGGAGCAGATGCACCTTATTCTCTAACGTTTCGACAGTCGTCTTCATTTCCTCTCCGAGGATGATTCTGTAGAAACATTAGAGAACATAGTGGATTAACTCCATCCTGAAATTTCCCTACACTGCTCTCTCCAACCATTTGTCTTTACAATTGTCGACTTTATATATATATACATTATATATATATATATATTATATATATATATATATATTTATTTATTTATATCAAAATCAAATCAGCCATCCTGGGTCCACTGCTAAACAAAGGTCTCTTTCATAGCATTCCATTATTCACACGACCTCGTCAACCTTTGCCGCGTCACTCGTGCAAACTTCTCTATCTCGTCTCTACATATTCTGTCTGGTCTCCCTCTTCCACGCTTCCCATATTGAGGCGTTCACTCAGTAACACACTTGCTCCATCGCTCCTCAGTCGTTCGCACCAACTTACCTGCCCAATTCCACTTCCTCTCTTTTACCTTTTCCACAATTTCTTTCACTCTACTCTGCTTTCTCACGCAACTCTCTCTCTCTTTCGGTCTCTCAGCGTTATTTCCATCACGGATCTCTCCATTCTCCTCTGTGTAGTCCTAACCTTTGTCTCCATCGCCTTCGTCAGTTTCTAAGTCTCACACCCGTAGATTAATTATTGCTAGCAGAATGCATTGATTGTATAATTTACTTTTCAAACATAAAGATAGAGAGCCTCTCAGAATTTTACTATATTTACCAAACACTTCCAAACCAATTGTAATACCTTTTTATTTCATTTTCATGAGTTTTTGTCACTTTCCCCATCTGGCCTAAATGATTATACTCTTCAAATTCTTCAAGACTCTCACCGTCGATTATAATTTTTTTTATTTTGAACTTTCGTGTTGAACATTACTTTGCTTTTACTCTTATTCGTTTATAAACCTGGTTTGAGGCTTTCCTTCTTGAGATCACTCAGCATATTTTGCAAGTCTTCTGCTCTTTCTGAAATAAAAATAATGTCATCCGCAAATCATAGGTAGTTAAAATAATCGCCATTGCCTTCTTAAAATCTCTTCCAAGCAAGTTGTAAATAATCTGGGTGAAATTGTATTGCCTTGCCGTACTTCTTTCTCGATCTTGATATTTTTTATATATCTATATAGTCGAATTACAGCGGTATTTTTCGCATAAATGTTTTCTAGACCCCTTACGATCCCTTCGTTTGTGCCCTGCTTGTATATATGTATGTATGTATGCATGTACGTATGTATGCGCGCACACGCGCGCGCGCGTGTGTGTGTGTGTGTGTGTGTGTGTGTGTGTGTGTGTGTGTGTGTGTGTGTGTGTGTGTGTGTGTGTGTGTGTGTGTTATGATGCATATAATCTAACAATGTCTAACTGTTTTTTCTTCTTTATCTTTATATTACTTAAACCCTTGGTCAGAATTCATTTCCGTTTGTGTCCTTACTTTTTCTAATGATGTTTTCCTTTTATAAATCACATATTTTCACTAACCTTTAAGAGAGAGGTAATTTCTATATAAAGTTACATGGCGGGAGGCAGAGAAGATATATGATAATGAACGACATCCTCTGTGTGTTAGGTGGGATAAGAATTAGATAATGATGATGATAATAGGAAAAAATAAAACACCAAATGTGAAGTAATAGAATTAATAATCAAATAAAGAAATCACATGATGGCAGTCGGGAAAAAAAGACTTTATATTTTCGTCTGAAGGACCTACTTTCCTTATCCTATCATTGTTTTCTATACTACAAACGAACTATTTTATTTTCCTTTGCCCACTTTGGATATTGACTGCAAAACCTTTGTGCAGCAAAGATTGTAGAAAATCTAGTGACATCCCTATGGAGCAAAGTCACGTACTATTCTCTTATCATTTTATACTATTTTCCAGTCAAAATACAATGATGATATTTTCTAATTTCTGTATCTCCTTTCATCAACCCTCATCAAATCTCTCTTTTGCTACATTTATTACTTGCATTCTTTGATGTAATATAGTATCAAAGGATAGAAAATCTGGTCATCAGTAATGATATACTTCTATCTATTTATCTATTTGTTTATCTATTACTTTATTTTATCTATTTATTTATTCATTTATCTATATTTATTTACCTATTTACGTTTTTTTGCTTATTTGTTTATATATTTATTAATCTATTTATTTACTTTTCTTTATTCACTTGCTTACTCGTTTTGTTATAATTCTTTTTCCTTGATATTCAAAACCCCTCTTTCCCCGATTCCTTCTCATACTCTATGGTAATGTCTGTCCTCCTATTTCTCCAACAGTTCTCCAGCAGTTCTCCAACAGACCGGGGACTTTTCCTGTTCCAATTCTCCCCCTCCATTACATCCGCTCCACCTCTACCCCCTCCATGACCTCCCCTCCATCTCTGTGCCTCCACTTGCCGGCGTTTTCCCCCTCAGTTTTCGGCCCCAACAGAAGCCTTTGTGCCTTTCTCTTGATTTCATTTTATTCATATAAATATATATTTGTATTTTCTTTATTACGAATGCAATTCTTTGTTCCACGCGTTCTTCCATTGTCTTTGTACGCTGATGATTATTTTCCTTCCTCCTCGTCCTCCTCGTCCTCCTCCTCTAACTCCTCCTTCTCCTCCTCCTACTCCTCTTCCTCGTCTTTCCTTTCCTCCTTTTTTATTTCTTCCTCCTACCTCTCCTCCTCATTTTTCCTCTTCCTCCTCATGCTTCTTACCCTCTTCCTGTTCCTTTTATTCCTCCTGTCTCCCTTTTCTCCTTTTCCTTCTACCCCTCCCCTCCCCCTCCCCCTCCTCTTCCTCCTTCCTGTACTTCCTCTCCACTCCCCTTCTCTTTGTTTTCCTTTTACATCTTCCCTCCTCTCTCCCCTCTTCCCACCCCTCCTCTCCTCAACCTTCACCTGTACCTCCTTTCACTTCTCCCTGTTCTCCTCCTCATCTTCCTCCTCCTCCTCTACCTCCTCCTCCTCTACCTCCTCCTCCCCTTCCCGTATCTATAACGTCTCTTCTCCCTTCTCCTCCACTTGCTGTATCTCCTCTCTGTTGCCCGTCTCTACCCACTCCCCCTTCTGCTCCTCTTCCTCCTCACAAGCTCCTCCTCCTCCCCCTCGTGCTCCTCCTCCTCCTCGTCCTCCTCCTCCTCCTCCTCCTCCTCTTCCCCTACCTGCAACGCCTCTCCTCCATTCCCCACTTGCTTTAGCCTACCTCCTCTCCATCCTGCTTCTCCACCCATTCCACCTCTGTCAGAGAAACTATGTCACAACGAATCAGCTCCTTCTTTGTTCTACTTTTCTATGTTCATTCCCTGATTTCATTAATTCTTCCTTAACCTATTACCATTTCTTCTATTTCCTCTTCTTCTCCTACATTTCCTCTCTTTCCTTTGTCTATATTTTTTTCATTGTCCATTTTATTATTCGTCTGTTTGTATATACGTCCCTCTTCTTCTCCTTCGTTTTTCTCTTTCTTTCTTATCTTCATTGTCTCCCTCATCCTTGTACTTTTTGGTGTTGTGTCATACTTTTCTTGTCAACGTTGTCTCCCTCAAACTTTACTTTCATTTTCTTTCATTCTCTGCCTTCATCCCCTCTTTCACGTCACCTGGAACCTGTCTTCCTTTCACTTGTTCTTTTATTCTTTGTGGACATTGTAGACGCTTGCCAGAGGGAAGATGCAGTACACAGGAGTAGGAGTTTAAAAATTCTCTATTTACCATCTCATATATATATATATATATAATATATAATATATATATATATATATATATCCATATATATATACATATATACATATATATATATATATATATATATATCCATATATATATACATATATACATATATATAATAATATATATATATATATATATATAATCCATATATATATATCCATATATAAATACATATACACATATATACAAATACATATACACATATATACATACATATATATATACATACATATATACACACATATATATACATACATATATATATACATATATATGTATATACATATATGTATATACATATATATATACGTTCAGACATTCTGACAGGTTGATGTAAGCGGAATAGGAAACACAGGAGTCTCAGTCTGAATTTATTCCTGACTAGTTTCGCAAGTATGCTTTCTCAGAACATGAAAGCATACCTGCGAAACTAGTCAGGAATAAACTCAAGACTAAGACTCCTGTGTTTCCTATTCCGCTTACATCATATATATATACACATATATACATATATATATATACATATATATATACATATATACATATATATATATACATATATATACATATACATATATATAATATATACATATATATACATATACATATATATAATACATATATATACATATACATATATATATACATATATATATACATATACATATATATACATATACATATATATACATATACACACATATATATATATAATATACATATATATATACATATATACATATATATACATATACACATATATATATATACATATATATATATATATACATACATATATATATATACATATATATATACATATATATATATATACATATATATATATATATATACATATATGCTCATCCGCTGGGATTCGAACCCTTGCCTAGGCGGCTTACGTCTTACAAGACAAAGGCCTTACCGACCATGCTATCTCGATATATATATATATATATGTATATATATATATATATATATATATATATATATATAGATATAAATATATATATCTAAATATAAATATATATACATATAAAAATATATATACATATAAAAATATATATATACATATATACATATATATACATATAAATATATATATATACATATAAATATATATATATACATATAAATATATATATATACATATAAATATATATATATACATATAAATATATATATATATACATATAAATATATATATATACATATATATATATATATAGTATACATATAAATATATATATATATATATATATATATAAATATATAGATATAAATATAAAAATAAATATATACAACTAAATATATATATACATACAAAAATATATATATACATATAAATATATACATATATATACATATAAAATATAAATATATACATATATATATATACATATAAAGTATATATATATATATATATATATATATATATATATACATACATATGTACAACATTGAATGGGTTCCAGTGATTAGAGATACATTTTAACAACCACAATGCACTTTAATTCTAAGCCATCAACATCGGGAGATCCGATGGAGGCCGATATGAAGAAATTTAAATGCGGTACTGCCAAGAACTCGAACCCGGCTAGCGCACGACAAGTGCTGTAGTGACTTACAGATTAAGCCATAAAGAGCGATTATATATATATAAATGGCGGCTATATTAATTGAGAGTAGTCTAGCCTCTTCACTACTGTAGCACAATTTACAAACTTTTTTTTTATGTTATTCTACTTGTTCTTATACAGTTCCGTTTTGTTTTACCTATTTTATCTTATTCTCTCTTATTTCATTTTATTTCATTTCACCTTGTACTTTGTTATTTAACTCTTTTGTTATATATTGTTTTGTTTTATCTTATTTTATTTTGATTCATTCTAATTTAAATAAATTTTACTTTTTATTTCTTATATATCAAAATTTTGCCTAGTTTCAGATGACATCATTCTGGCAGGACTCGACACTAAAGAGACAGCATTCTTAGGTAATTCTAGTTACCCAGGTGGGATTCGAATTTATATTGAAGTTGTCATGCTATTCATTTACGAGTCTATTGGCTTTATTTATTCATTTATTTACCTGTTTTCCCTTCTATCCTAAAATCCTCCTCTTCCATCTCACATCTCTCCAAGTCTTCTTCTTTCACAGCCTCCGTTTCTACTAGGCTCCCCCCAAAACCTTCCTTCTCCCACTTCACCCTCTCTCCCTCTCCCTCTCCCTCTCTTTCTCCCTCCCCCTCTCTTTCTCCCTCCCCCTCTCTTTCTCCCTCCCCCTCTCTTTCTCCCTCCCCCTCTCTTTCTCCCTCCCCCTCTCTTTCTCCCTCCCCCTCTCTTTCTCCCTCCCCCTCTCTTTCTCCCTCCCCCTCTCTTTCTACCTCCCTCCCCCTCTCTTTCTTCCTCCTCCCTCTCTTTCTCCCTCCTCCCTCTCTTTCTCCCTCCCCCCTCTCTTTCTCCCTCCTCTTCTCTTTCTCCCTCCCCCTTGTGCTCTCTACCTCCCCGTCTCTTTCTCTCCCTCCCCGTCTCTTTCTCTCCCTCCCCGTCTCTTTCTCTCCCTCCCCGTCTCTTTCTCTCCCTCCCCGTCTCTTTCTCTCCCTCCCCGTCTCTTTCTCTCCCTCCCCGTCTCTCTTTCTCCCTCCCCTCTCTTTCTCCCTCCCCCTCTCTTTCTCCTCCCTCCCTCTCTCTTTCTCCCTCCCCTTCTCTTTCTCCCTCCCCCTCTCTTTTCTCCCTCCCCCTCTCTCTCTCCCTCCCTTCCCCCTCTCTTTCTCCCTCCCCCTCTCTTTCTCCCTCCCCCTCTCTTTCTCCCTCCCCCTCTCTTTCTCCCTCCCCCTCTCTTTCTCCCTCCCCCTCTCTTTCTCTCTCCCCCTCTCTTTCTCTCTCCCCCTCTCTTTCTCTCTCCCCCTCTCTTTCTCTCTCCCCCTCTCTTTCTCTCTCCCCCTCTTTCTCTCTCCCCCTCTCTTTCTCTCTCCCCCTCTCTTTCTCTCTCCCCCTCTCTTTCTCTCTCCCCCTCTCTTTCTCTCTCTCCCCCTCTCTTTCTCTCTCCCCCTCTTTCTCTCTCCCCCTCTCTTTCTCTCTCCCCCTCCCTTTCTCTCTCTCCCTCCCTTTCTCTCTCTCCCTCCCTTTCTCTCTCCCTCCCTTTCTCCCTCTCTTTCTCTCTCCTTCTCTTTCTCTCTCCTTCTCTCCCTCCCTCTCTCTCTGCTTTATCTAATCTTCCTTCTCTTATCCCTCTTCTTCTTCCTTCCTCCGTTGTATTAAAAAAAATCATTGTTACTTCTTTTTATTCTATTTTTCTTTTATTTTGCTTACTCATTTATTTTCATTTCTTTGAAGAATACACCAACTTTAAATTTCTAATTTCAGAGTTTATCAGCCGACGTTTCTTTTTTCTTCTTTTTCCTCTCCCTTTCTCTTTGTGTAAAATGTTTTCTTTTCCCGCGCATCCATATTGCTCTACTTCCTCTTCTGAATAACATAGTCTCGCAAACTTCAAATCCTCCTTCAAGCCGTCCTACTCTTTTCTTCACCACTTTTCCTCTTCTTTTTTCATCCATCAGTTCCTTCACCTCCTCTCCCTCCCCTTGCTCTCCCTCCCCTTGCTCTCCCTCCCCTTGCTCTCCCTCCCCTTGCTCTCCCTCCCCTTGCTCTCCCTCCCCTTGCTCTCCCTCCCCTTGCTCTCCCTCCCCTTGCTCTCCCTCCCCTTGCTCTCCCTCCCCTTGCTCTCCCTCCCCTTGCTCTCCCTCCCCTTGCTCTCCCTCCCCTTGCTCTCCCTCCCCTTGCTCTCCCTCCCCTTGCTCTCCCTCCCCTTGCTCTCCCTCCCCTTGCTCTCCCTCACCTTGCTCTCCCTCACCTTGCTCTCCCTCACCTTGCTCTCCCTCACCTTGCTCTCCCTCACCTTGCTCTCCCTCACCTTGCTCTCCCTCACCTTGCTCTCCCTCACCTTGCTCTCCCTCACCTTGCTCTCCCACACCTTGCTCTCCCTCACCTTGCTCTCCCTCACCTTGCTCTCCCTCACCTTGCTCTCCCTCACCTTGCTCTCCCTCACCTTGCTCTCCCTCACCTTGCTCTCCCTCACCTTGCTCTCCCTCACCTTGCTCTCCCTCCCCTTGCTCTCCCTCACCTTGCTCTCCCTCACCTTGCTCTCCCTCACCTTGCTCTCCCTCACCTTGCTCTCCCTCACCTTGCTCTCCCTCACCTTGCTCTCCCTCACCTTGCTCTCCCTCACCTTGCTCTCCCTCACCTTGCTCTCCCTCACCTTGCTCTCCCTCACCTTGCTCTCCCTCCCCTTGCTCTCCCTCACCTTGCTCTCCCTCCCCTTGCTCTCCCTCCCCTTGCTCTCCCTCCCCTTGCTCTCCCTCCCCTTGCTCTCCCTCCCCTTGCTCTCCCTCCCCTTGCTCTCCCTCCCCTTGCTCTCCCTCACCTTGCTCACCATCCCCTTGCTCACCATCCCCTTGCTCTCCCTCCCCTTGCTCTCCCTCACCTTGCTCTCCCTCACCTTGCTCTCCCTCACCTTGCTCTCTCTCCCCTTGCTCTCTCTCCCCTTGCTCTCCCTCACTTTGCTCTCCCTCACCTTGCTCTCCCTACCCTTGCTCTTCCATACCCTTGCTCTCCCTCCCCTCGCTCTCTCTCTCTAAGAGGCTGGTAGAGAGACGTGGGTAGAAAGTGGAGTAGATGGTGAGGGTTTTGTTTTCATGAGTTGGATGTTTGGTAAACAATAGTTCGTAGGTGAAGGTTTGCTCAAGCTCGTTCTCCGCCCTGAGTCATAAAAGTAGCCGGGTGTTTGCATAACGTATTTTGCTGATGTATCCTAAGTAAGTTATACAGTGATTCGAGATTGCTTAAGTAAACAATATTACATATAGACTTGTAATGATGGAAGGAATGATGAAAGAAATGGTGGAGGAGGAGGAGAAATCCAATTGTTTCACTATTGTAAGCTCACGCCCTTACAGAAATTGAGATTCGAGATTGCTTAAGTAAACAATATTGCATATAGACTTGTAACAACGAATCTGATTGAAGAAAGGGTGAAGGTGAAAATTCAATCGGTTCACTATTTCAAGATCACGTCCTTAGGGGAGAATCTTAAAAGTAAAGTTGAAAGATCATTGGACTAAAGAAATCATATCTTCAGTGCAGAACTTACCAGGGAGGTAACAATGCGTGTTTTCACGGGATTCAGAAAGTGTACAGAGAGAACCACGCAGTGTAACCGGTATTCAAGAAAGAAAAGAGTCTACAAACATCTAATTCCCCCTATACAGAAGATAGGGTGAAGTAAGAAACAGAAGCCTGACAGTACAAAATACCAAGTAAAAGGGTGAATGGCAAATAACATTTTTTGAAAGACTGTGGTGAAAAAAATGAAAGACGTACAAAACGAAAGTAAACGCGCGAGAGTAGCGGTTAAGACCCTCCCCTTCCTCTCCCTCCCCTTCCTCTCTCTCCCCTTCCTCTCTCTCCCCTTCCTCTCTCTCCCCTTCCTCTCTCTCCCCTTCCTCTCTCTCCCCTTCCTCTCTCTCCCCTTCCTCTCTCTCCCCTTCCTCTCTCTCCCCTTCCTCTCTCTCCCCTTCCTCTCTCTCCCCTTACTCTCTCCTCTCTCTCCCCTTCCTCTCTCTCCCCTCCCTCTCTCTCCCCTCCCTCTCCCTCCCCTCCCTCTCCCTCCCCTCCCTCTCCCTCCCCCACCCCTTCCTCCTCCTCCCCCACCCCTTCCTCCTCCTCCTCCTCCTCTTCCTCCTCTTCCTCCTCTTCCTCTTCCTCTTCTTCCTCTTTCTCCTCTTCCTCTTTCTCCTCTTCCTCTTTCTCCTCTTCCTCTTTCTCCTGTTTCTCTTTCTCCTCTTCCTATTTCTTCTCTTCCTATTTCTCCTCTTCCTATTTCTCCTCTTCCTATTTCTCCTCTTCCTATTTCTCCTCTTCCTCCTTCTCCTCTTCCTCCTTCTCTTCTTCCTCTTCCTCCTTTTCTTTCTCTTCTTCCTCCTCTTCCTTTTCTTCCTCCTCTTTCTTCTCTTCCTCTTCCTCCTCCTTTTCCTTCTCTTCCTCTTCCTTCCCTCTCCTCCTTTTTCTCCTCCTACTCCTTCTTCTCATCTTTCTCTTTCACTTCCAAACTTTCTTCACCTTACCGTCCTCCTCCTCCTCCTCCTCCTCCCTTCTTCCCTTGTATCCTTCTCCAACTCCACCTAATCTTTCTTCTCCTCATCATTCCACTCGTCCTCCTTCTCCTCCTCACTTTCCTCCTTCTTTTACTCCTCCTCCTCTTTTTTATTTCTCCTCTTCTCCCTCATCCTATTCCTCTTCGTTGCCCTCATCATACTTCTCGACCTCCTCCTCATCTTCCTTCTTCTCTTCCTCCTACTCCTCCCGTACGCTACACTAACTCTCTCTTTCTCCTCCTCGTATTCCTACTTTCCTCTTCCTCCTTGCAGTCTTCTTTCTCCTCCTCCTCCTTCTTTTCATCTTCCTCCTCCTCCTTCCAAGGATGGGCAGAATAAAGAAAGTGATTTATGGAGTTCCGGTGCTGTGGTGCTGGTGTTGGAGAATGTGGTGGGGATGGTGGGGGATATTGACGGTGAGTTTATTATAGGCATGACTGTGTTGTGTGCAGGATGCGTTCTGAGATGGGACTGTAGCTGGTGGAAGAGGAGAAGGAAGAATAAAATAAGTGGGAGGAGTAGAAGAAATAGGAGGAGTAGGAAGTGAAGGAGTAAGAAGAGGAAGAGTTTGAGGAGGAAGAATAAGAAGAGGAAGAGGAATAAGGAGGAAGAAGAGGAGAAGTAGGAGAAATAGGAGTAGGAAGTGAAGGAGTAAGAAGAGGAAGAGTTTGAGGAGGAAGAATAAGAAGAGGAAGAGGAATAAGAGGAGGAAGAAGAGGAGTAGGAGAAATAGGAGGAGTAGGAAGTGAAGGAGTAAGAAGAAGAAGAGTTTGAGGAGGAAGAATAAGAAGAGGAAGAGGAATAAGAGGAGGAAGAAGAGGAGTAGGAGAAACAGGAGGAGTAGGAAGCGAAGGAGTAAGAAGAGGAAGAGTTTGAGGAGGGAGAATAAGAAGAGGAAGAGGAATAAGAGGAGGAAGAAGAGGAATAATAG
>NC_134786.1:68123022-68125522 GCF_046742065.1 Oratosquilla oratoria
TGGATTTTAGTGACATCCCTACGGACCAGAGTCCCTCAGTACTTGAGACTATTCGCCACAAAAAAAAAAAAAAAAAAAAAAAAAGCAAAGGCTTTTTCCCCCTTACATGGGGGGTAACCAAATAAAAATAGATAAATGAATAAATAAATAAAATGCTATCTTTTATTTCCACCATCCTTTCATTCTAATGCCTTCTTCACCTCTTTCCCTTGCTACCATTTCTACAACTCAACTTCTTCAGTGCAATATTGTGTTCAAGGACAGAAGCGCTGGACGTTTCCAACAAGGGCTGTGGCTCAAGGACTCTTAAATCGGGGGTTTCTGGAGGCCCGCATGCCGCGCGCGCCATTCTTCGGCGATAAGATGCAACTGTGTCCACAATTTCGGATTCAAAAGACCATTTATCTCCTCAGACTGTGGCTGACTGTGCAGGAAGGAAACACTTCTGCAGCTGAAGGCAGAGGCATTTTTATCTTTATACTATTATCAATATTGCATTTCAAAGCCATGACACCGGTATTGCTAATCGTAAATTACTTATTGGCAATAACCTTTGTATTAGCAATATTACTCCTGCAGAAAAGGTATTCAGAGCATTATGACTAGTCAATGTGTAGCAATAAAATTCTTATGAGCATGGTGGGAGTAATATGCTGTCATAATCTATCAGGTGATTTTAAGAGTGTGTGTGTGTGTGTGTGTGTGTGTGTGTGTGTGTGTGTGTGTGTGTGTGTGTGTGTGTGTGTGTGTGTGTGTGTGTGTGTGTGTGTGTGTGTTTAACTTGTTGTATCTTACGGGAAGGGAAGCTATACTCGTGATGTACCGTCTTTGTATCTCGCAGTGTCTAATTTGCACTTAAATTCGTGTATAGTTTTTGCACACACAACTAGCAATAATTGCACCTCGGTTAGACTTCATTGGTTACGATACTACCACAATGTGTGTGTGTGTGTGTGTGTGTGTGTGTGTGTGTGTGTGTGTGTGTGTGTGTGTGTGTGTGTGTGTGTGTGTGTGTGTGTGTGTAATAATAAAAAATAATAATAATGATAAAAGGTTTATTTCAATAGCAGTAATACACTGACAATAATACAATTCAAAAGATGATTAAATGTATCAAAACTTAGGGTATATACACGGTACAAGTTTACATTGAGTTGATTATGTGCACAATGGATGGGATGGCACTATTTTTGTAGTGGTCAGTCCTTGGCGCTTTGATCGGTACGAGCCTATTTCTATGCCTTGTGGCGTGGCGAGGTGGTGGAGCGTTGGGAGGGAAGTGACAGTGTCTAGGGCAGGAAAGCAGGCTTTCCCCAAATTTCTTTAGTGCCTCATCGTGCCTCTGGGACACCCTAGATAGGGCAAGGGTGGTAAGAACCTGGTCGTAACCGCTGTGCTCCACGCCCAGGATGATCCTGCACGCTCTCTTTTGTACCCTCTCCAATTTTTGTCTCTGTGTGAGGATGAGTGAGCTGAACCAGGCTGGTGAGGCATACATGAGGGTGGGAAGTATGAAGGTAGCTCTGATGTAAGTGTTCCTAATGACTTTAACCAGCTCAGCATGTATAGTTTATAAGACGCTGTTCTGACTATGTTGGTGACATGTTGGTTCCAATTTAACTGATCATTGAGTGCGATGCCCAAGATCTTGGTGGATTGGACCAGTTCGAGGGGGTAGGGGCCCAATGAAAGTTGGGGAGGGGTCACCGCCTGTGTGGAGGTACAAAAGTGCGTCACCACGGTCTTGGTGTTGATTGTGACGTTGTTGTTTTCTGTGTGTGTGTTTGTGTGTGTGTGTGTGTGTGTGTGTGTGTGTGTGTGTGTGTGTGTGTGTGTGTGTGTGTGTGTGTGTGTGTGTGTGTGTGTGTGTGTGTGTGTGTGTGTGCGTGTGTTTGCACGCGTACATGCTCCTGAGAGTGTGCGTGCAAACACATTACAGATAAGCTAAAATATATAAGGTAGACTTTTCGTTCTATTCAAGAAAGACATGCTAAGGATTGCGAGTTTTCCTAATTCCAATTTAGTTCCAAGAATGACCCATCGTGTCTGTGGAAAAAGTGTCCACTTCGTTATAAAAAAATAAATAAATAAATAAATCAAAATAAATCAATGAATTGTACTGCGGTTGTTAACCTTGAATGAACGACATTTCAGTCGATCCCGACCCCTTTCAAAGATCTAAATAAAATTGCCTATTGTTATATAGAATAAAATCTACGAAGTACACAGTCTTGTTGAAATGGCTATTGTCACCGTTCCATGATCCATTAAGCAAATTCAGAGGACATCATTAGTAATGGTTCTAAAATGGATGAGGACCACCATCACTTTGGTAATAAGATGATTCCATATAACATGACACAATGTGTTTCTTTCATGTACGTGTATTACAAAAGAGTTACAAAGGAGGAGCATGCCGACAGGAGATCTTTTGGTCTATCACTAGGTCGGATGTGAAAAAATCATAATAATGACAAATAAATAGATAAATGAATAGGTA
>NC_134786.1:68138022-68140522 GCF_046742065.1 Oratosquilla oratoria
AAATTAGAGAATTATGCATGTCTGTGTCTGTTTGCTTGGTTATTACGTTGTGGTTGTTTGTGCGCGTGTGTGTACGTGCGAATGGGCATAAGTGTTCTTAAGTGTTAAAGTGAGTAATATTACGTAGAAAAAGTTTCATTCAAAAACACATTTCTGAATATGTACAGGCATACATACATACAAACATACATGCATACAAACATGCATACATACAAAAATACAAACATACATTCATACAAACCTACATACAAACATGCATACAAATAAACAAACATACATACATAAAAACGTACTATACAAACATACATACACACATCCAAACATACATACAAACGTAGACAAACATACAGTACATACAAATATACATAAACGTAAATAAAAACATATACAAACTTACATACAAACTTACATGCAAACGTAAATACAAACGTAAATGCAAACGTAAATACAAACTTAAATACAAACTTAAATACAAACGTAAATACAAACGTAAATACAAACGTAAATACAAACATATATACATATATACATACATACACACATACATACATACATACATACATACGTACATACTGTCACGTCCTTAGCGTGAATAGAATCATGTGGTTATGCTGTGTCACGCTTTTGTGTAAATAAAGTCTCCTCTTTGTATTTTTCAAGGAACGCCTTGCGTGTATATGATGTATTATTTTGTATTATCATTAATGTATGGTATAAATGTATGTTATGAAATTCATGTTGTAAAGTAAACCATTGTGCAATACCCATCTGTTGGGGCGCACTTCGAAATACGTTCTCTCATATGACGCAAAGGTCAGAAAAACGTTACATAATTTGGCTCGAAAGTATGTTCTTCTTTCCCATTGGTTGGAGGTAGCTACACTACCTAATTTATATACGTTTAGGCATCCAGGAAACGTAATCACAGATTCCCGGGCTATATAAGGAGAGCCAGAGAGAGACCCTGAGCAGAGAAAACCAGGGAGAGGCTTCAAACGGAAATCCAAGCAGAGAGCGGCGGCAGAGAAGTGAGAAGACAAGAAAAGAAGCAGACACCCATTTGTCATCTGAATCATCTGACCCTACGTAGAAAGTTTTCTAAATTCGTCGATTACGGCAACTCAACTAAACAAGTCCTTTAGATCTCAAGTACCGAACCCATAGACTGGCAATTTCCACGCAAAGTGCAAAGCCTTGTTTTTTTTTTTCAGACACCTCCAGAATGCTGCTGGAGTAAGCGCAACTCTACACTGTTATTTCTCGACTACGAAACATCAATAAATCTCCTACGTGTCACCGACTGCCAGAAAATTCCCCTACCAGAAGTTATCGTGCATCAGCATCTCCTCAAACAACTCATTTGTTCCCGAGACTTGAAGATCGGACCAGACGACTATCCGTTGGTGCGACTTCTAGCAACCAGAATCAAGATTCCTCTCCACCATAATCAAGACTTAATTTCGCCTACCTGTTCTTACATGTTGCATACAAGCGCACACCTAGCTACTCTACCTGGTAATTGATTTAATACCTATTTATAATCCATACAAAATACATGCATTTAAATGTTCATATAGCTTGATGTATATTGCTATTCCTTTTCTTATTCTATGTCCATTTATGTTGTTTGTTGATTTTTTATCATTGTACATAATGATTAGGCTTAACGAAGAGTTTAATTATCCTATCACTCGTCCGAGCTGCGCACGGCTTTATCATTATACATTTTTTTTTATGTCGCGACTAGCGTGGCCCATAGGTGGGTCGTGACACATACATACATACATACATATATTCATACATACATAAAAGATTGCATTTGAATGTAATTATGAATGTGCATATAGACTGGGAAGGGATAGAGAGTGGAGAGGTATTGGGATTAGGGGAGGGAACACTGAAGGAAGGTTAAAAGTGGGATCAGGTATAGGGATAGGATGGTAAAGGGATGGAGGTAGAGGAAGGGAGGCGAAATGGGAGGAGGAAGAGGGGAAGGTGTGAAGAAAAAATGAAGAGGATAGAGGGTTTGTCATGACATTTTTAGAAAGCGGCGTGGACGAATATGATCATATTGTCAAAGTGCAGGAGCTAGAGCCTAAGAGCTTTTAGATGGTGTTGCGTTTCTCTTTGGAAGAGGGAATAGGCAGAAGATGGGAAGGAAGAGGAGGGGGAGACGAAAGGCAGGAGACAGGAAGGGTGCAGAATGAAAGGAGAGGAGAAAATGTCATGGGAGCAGGACGGGGAGGGATGTAGGGCAGAGAGGAAAGGGGAAGGGAGGGGAAGGGAGGGGAGAGGGGAGAGGGGAGAGGGGGAGGGGAATAGGGTAGAAGTGAGGAGGAAAGGGGACACGAGTGTAAGGGACGAGAGGAAAATGTCATGAGGAATGAAAGGTGATGATGAGAAGGAAGTGTGGCGTTCAATCTCAGATGTTCTCGGTTAAAATTGTCACACGAGTCAAAATGTCTTTTCATTTATTTATTTATTCATTTTTACTCTAAGA
>NC_134786.1:68170639-68180639 GCF_046742065.1 Oratosquilla oratoria
AACAGTCTAAGCCAGCGTTTCTTAACCAGGATTCCCCGGAACCCTAAGGTCCCGCAAAAGGTCCCTCAGGGTTCCGCGAGAACAAGTGAAACAAGCTAATGCACTTTTGATTTTTTATTTAATTTCATATATGTAATATAATTAAACACGCACGACATATTCTTAGTTATTGTAATAATGTAATATAGACATCATCCTATCTTACCTATTATCATGATGAAAATAAAGTGAGAAGGATATGGTATATATATATATATATATATATATTGCGTTGGGGGTTTCTTGAGACATGCAATTTATTCTAAAGGCTACGCAAGGGTAAAAAAGTTGAAAAACGCTGGTTTAAGCGCATAAGGCAAAGGTGATGATCCCAGTCACTATTCTGTGTCTCCTGGCGTAGGCTCCTGACCTTCATCTTCTAAAACGAAGTGTTTTAAGTATATGAATGAATGAAGCCATACAGTAAATTAGTAGACAGAATGTGAGATAGAAAATCATGAAGAATTAAGCAAAAATTTATCAATGAAAATATAGAGAAAGAATAAAACGGGAGGGACAAAATGCGACGTTGAACAGAAAAGACGAAAAGAAAATACTGATATAAATATGGGATAAGGAAAAAGAAGATCATTACGAGTATAAGAAAATAAACAAGTAAATAAATGAATGGATAAATAGATAAACAGGTAAATGAATGAATGAATCAATAATTCAGTAATTTAATCAATCAGTTAATACATAAATAAATAGTTCAATAGATATATGCATAAATTAACAAGTACATAAATTAATGTATAGATGGATGAAAGATAACAATGATAAAGTGTAAAAACAGAGGATAAGGTAACTTTTATGAAGGAGAATACAAAGAGCCAGCGAATGAAAAAGAACAAAGGAAGAATGGAAATATAGAAAAAATGAGATTATAAAAAATGGAATTAAAGCTCCCTTTCAAAGGACTGAAAAAAAAGATTAATTTCTGCAACTAGTCAATTCATTTGAAGGTTTGAATTCGACTAAGAATATGTATTGCTGTCGATAAATTTGTCTGTACTAGTTTCATTCAGCTAACAAGTAAACCTTTAATTGAAACTCTTATGACTAACTTGATTAAAGTTTCCATCTATATGCTGCGTGATAGATACACACGGTTGAAGAATGAGCTACGGTATGTTGACAAAAGTACCACGAAACAAAGTTAATTATATAAGTGTCTTTGTAACAAACACCTGGAAATGTTGAAAATAAAATAGAACCACTTTAAACATTGAAATCCACCCCTGCTATGATCCTTCCTGCTAGCCACTGCTTCCGCATCTCCGTCGCAATTCTCCAGCTCACATCTCCCGGCATTCACCGTATTCAAGGAGCAGTGAGCTAAGATTTCCGAATTTTTTTAATCTGGCGCGAATCATCATGATGCAGGTCACTCTTTTCCAATATTCCGATGCTTTACAGCCGTCCATACTCTCTATCTCTCACGCCCACCAATAGTGCACTTTACCGCTATTAAATCCTTCAAATGGTTCTGGAATGACAGAAGATAAAAAAATTTATCAAATTTATCCCGAACACCCTGTATAAAAACTACAGGTATCTTTGTGACAAACGCCTGGAAATGTTGAAAATAAAACAGAATCACTTTAGTTTTTGAATTCCACCCCTGAGCAAAATCAGAGACTCTGACATTTAATACAATAGCTTATGTCACCCTGTTGTGATCGGCTTTGAAAGAAAACGAAAAGAAACAAATGAAACCAATTACGGTGGAGGAAAGGAAAAGAAGAAAGACCCTTTAGACTTTGAAGTCCACCCCAGAGCGAAATCAGTCGCTGACACTTACTACAATACCTTATGTTACCCTGTTGTGATCGAGTGTGAAAGAAAACGAAAATAAATGAAACCAATTATTGTGGGTGAGTGGAAAGGAGAAAGATGAAAATTGTGAAAGAGGGGAAAGAAAATACTGAAAGAGGAGAAACAAAGATAAAAACGGGAAGGAATGGTGAAAGGAAAAAAAGATGGAGGAAAGAATGAAAAATGTATAGAAAAAAAAGAAGAAGAGAGAAAGCATCACACATGTAGAAGAAAAGAGGAAACAGAAGAGGAACTAATGAGAAGAAGAAGAATCGGAAGGCGCTAAAGGTGGACAGAAAGAAGGGAAAAGAAAGAAGAAAAGAGAATTTGCAAGAAAGGAAAGAAATTGCAGAAAAAGTTAAATGAGAAACGAAGGAGAGGGAAAGACAGAAATGAAGAGACACTGGGACGTTGACAGAGGAATGACTATAAAATTACTGAAGTCATGATATAGGGAATTTTGTATACTTTTTTTAATTCTACATATTTATGGCTCAGAGTAACCTTTAATAAATATATATATACACATTATATATATGATGATATTAACGTTGATGATGATGATCAAAAGGTGGTGGTGGTGGTGATGGTGGTGGTGGTGATGGTGGTGGTGGTGGTGGTGGTGGTGGTTGTGGCGATGGTGGTGGTGGTGATGGTGATGGTGATGGTGATGGTGATAACCACGACCACGACCACGGCGACGACGACGACGACGGCGACGACGGCGACGACGGCGACGACGGCGACGACGGCGACGACGGCGACGACGGCGACGACGACGACGACGACGACGGCGACGACGACGACGACGACAATGACGACAATGACGACGACGACAATGACGACGACGACAATGACGGCGACGACGACAATGACGACGACGACAATGACGACAACGACGACAATGACGGCATCGACGACGATGTGCACATACCGGACAAAATCACGGACCTAGCTCTTCTGCCAGAAGAAATGATAATAGATCAGAAATGGAAATAGATTAGTCGATTGGTGGGTGAAGAGAAAGAAATACCCATAGAAAAAAAAAATAAAAGAAAAGAAGAAGAAAAAACACAGAAATCACTTGATTTCCACAACCGACGAAGAAATGAGACGCCAAGATCACGAAAGATTAAAGATGAAACGCGGGGCAAAAGAAAATTGCAAAAAAGAAGTGGTATAGAATGAGAAATAAGCGTTTATATGAAGTAAAGCAAGAGGAGGTAGGAAAGAAGATAATTAATAAGAAAATTGGGAAGGAAAATGAGATTGTTAGGAGGGAGCGATGCTGGATTCTAAGAGCTGTAGACCGATGTTATTAACTTAATGAGGATAGTAGTAAGAACAGTAGAGGAAGAAAAAGGAGTTATAGTAAGAAGAAAAGGAAGAAAATCAGCTGAGCAAGAGGGGATGAGATGAGGAGGAGGAGAAAGAAAATCAAAGAAAAGGGACGTGGGAAGAGTTAAAAAGTTGCAGAACAAAATTACAAAACCAAGTGCACGAGGAACTAGGTGTAGAGAGGAGGACGGGAGAGGAGGAGGGGTAGGAAGAGGTAGAGGAGGAGGAGAAAAGGAGGAGCGGAGGAGGAGGTAAGAAGAGGAGGAGGAGGCGGGAAGAGGAGGAGGGGAGGAGGAGGGGAGGAGGAGGGGAGGAGGAGGTGGGAAGAGGGGGAGGTGGGAAGAGGAGGGGAGGAGGAGGTGGGAAGAGGAGGAGGGTAGGAGGAGGTGGGAAGAGGAGGGGAGGAGGTGGGAAGAGGAGGGGAGAAGGAGGTGGGAAGAGGAGGGGAGAAGGAGGTGGAAAGAGGAGGGGAGAAGGAGGAGGTGGGAAGAGGAGGGGAGAAGGAGGTGGGAAGAGGAGGAGGGGAGGAGGTGGGAAGAGGAGGGGAGGAGGAGGTGGGAAGAGGAGGTGGGAAGAGGAGGTGGGAAGAGGAGGTGGGAAGAGGAAGTGGGAAGAGGAGGTGGGAAGAGGAAGTGGGAAGAGGAGGTGGGAAGAGGAAGTGGGAAGAGGAAGTGGGAAGAGGAGGGGAGAAGGAGGTGGGAAGAGGAGGGGAGAAGGAGGTGGGAAGAGGAGGGGAGGAGGAGGTGGGAAGAGGAGGAGGGGAGGAGGAGGTGGGAAGAGGAGGAGGGGAGGAGGAGGTGGGAAGAGGAGGAGGGGAGGAGGAGGTGGGAAGAGGAGGGGAGGGGGAGGTAGAAAGAGGAGGGGAGGAGGAGGTAGAAAGAGGATGGGAGGAGGAGGTGGGAGGAGGAGGTGGGAAGAGGAGGAGGGGAGGAGGAGGTGGGAAGAGGAGGGGAGGGGGAGGTGGGAAGAGGAGGGGAGGGGGAGGTAGAAAGAGGAGGGGAGGAGGAGGTAGAAAGAGGAGGGGAGGAGGAGGTGGGAAAAGGAGGAGGGGAAAAGGCCGGGAGGATAGGGAATGACGTTTCGAAAATGAGGAAAGGGACAAAAAGTCCCCAGGTTATACGCTGAACCTCGAGAGGTACAACGATAATGGGAGGCAAAAAGTGGGTCATGAAAAGGAAACTTGGATAAGGAACAAAAGCGGACAACAAGAGAGACAAGAAAAAGGTCCTCTGGTTTTTTATAAAGAATTTATATTTATTCGTTCTTTATTGTTGTTTTTTATTTTCTCTTTGTCTTTCTCCCCTTCTTTCCATTGTTTTTCCTACGGTTCATAGATGCTGTAAAAAGAAAGAGGAGAGAAAGGGTACGTCATGTAAAACTATTGAGAACAAAAAAAAAAAAATCCTGAAACAGCTTCGGGAAAGATCTGCACTAAGAAAACAAACAAAATGAAACCGAAAATGAGCCATCCATTACCGAAATGATTTAAAAGGAGACAGGAAGGGGACAAAAAAGTACAAAAGAAAAAAAAAAAAGGTATAAGGGTGTACATGTCGGAGTTCACGTCCAGGATACGGCGTCTCGTTTCCAGAGAAGGTTCGCTCCAGAGTGTCCGTAGTAGCGCCAAAAGTGTAGTTTGATGACGATGGGGCTCAGCGTTGGGTCAAGCCCGTGAGGGCCAAAGACGAATTTTTCTCCCATTTTTCACAAAACAGTCTCCACAGATGGTGCAAGGTAAATGCGTCTCTACACAGATGGTGTAAGATAAATGTGGGTTTATGCAGATGGTGTAAGTTAAATGTGGGTTTATGCAGATGGTGCAACCGATGTATAAGTAATACAGAATAGGCATTAGTTTGAACAGATGGGTAGAATTAAACTTTTCTTTTCGTAGCTTGTGGAATCTTAGCTTTAAAATGTGCACACACAGCACGAACTAAGAAATAAAAGTGCAAAGATGGTGAGAATTGGTTATTGGGCTTCAAAGATAAGGCAAAGTGAGTCCTGAAATCCGCAAGTGATGGAAACTGTGTATTGGTTTGCACAAACATGGGGAAATGAACATTAGTTTGATCATATTTCTTTCTAGTTCTTCGTACTAGATGTCCACATTGTTCCAATCAGGCAAGTGCCCGCATCTTTCTAAATGACGAACCAAGGAGTTGGATGTTCTGTAGGTCTTAAGGTTCTATGTTCATCCAGTTGCTTTTTAGTACCATGACCTGATTCACCGAAGTATAATGAAGAACAACCGCTACAGGGAATACGATAAATGACACAGAAATTATTTGAATTACTGCGCTGTTACTCAAAAACAAAATCCTGTCTTATTAGAGGAGAATGGATCTTCCGTTCCATCAATAACTCCAGTTTACATGGAATTCGGAACAGTTGTATACTGTTACCTATTTCTCCTAGTCCTGGAAGTTTCATCTTTTGTAGATCTCCTTGGCTTTCTTTATCGTCCTGTTGATAAAACCTCCGGGGTGCTTCAGTTATCTGAAAGTATTCCATATATATTTCCATCCTCCAAAAGTTTTCTGCTGCATTTACACAAAAAAAAAAAAAAAAAAAAAAAAAAAAAAAAAAAAAAAAAAAAAGAGGCCTTTCGGAACATCATTTTAAACTTGTTCACCGTGTGTTGAAAAAATGTATATATTCATACCTATCATAGATATAAACATGCATGCCTATATATATATATATATATGTATATATATATATATATAATATACACATGCATATACATATACATATACATATACATATACACCACCAAAAATAAGGACAGGAGGAAGAGAGAAAGTGAGGGTGAGAGAGAGAGAAAGAGAGAAAGAGAAAGAAATGGATAGCGTACAAGTAAATACACAAAAAATTACGAGAATCACAGAGAGGGGAGACAGAGCTACATAAGAAGCAGAATTGTAAACGGACCGTTCCAGCTAGGTTTTCGGAAAAGGGTAAAAAGAAAAACCCACAATAAACAAAGGTAATGAAGGAAAATTGCAAAACACAAAGTCATAGTGATGAATAAGGGAGGAAATTATAATCTGACAATGTTGTGCAATCCCGTTGCACAAACAAGCTTGCAATGTCAACAATTTAATGATCACCTGGAACAGATACACCTACACATAAAAGTAATGAGGGTACTGTCAAAGCTGGGCATCTTAAAAGCAAAACAAGGCAATACAAATCAGAGTAAAGTAAAACAAAAAGTAAAACAAAACAAAGCAAAAATAAGCAAGTGAAAAAAACTAAGTAAAACAAAAAAACAGGAAGTCAGGGCTAAGCATACACACACACACATACTCTCTCTCTCTCTCATTCACACACACACACACACACAAATATATATAATATATATATATATTATATATATATATATATATATTTGTGTATTCACTTGGTCTTTGGATCACGTGTTGGACTCGTGATCGACAGCTATTTCCCTCCCGGAAGAGAGCTCAGAGCTCGTAAGAGAGCTCAGAGCTCGTAAAGAGAGCTCAGCTCTAAGTGTGTGTGTGTGTGTGTGTGTGTGTGTGTGTGTGTGTGTGTGTGTGTGTGTGTGTGTGTGTGTGTGTGTGTGTGTGTGTGTGTGTGCGTGTGTGTGTGTGTGTGTGTGTAGATATATAAATATACAGATATATCTATGTATACGACTATAGGTTACTTTGGAAAAAATTTAACCAAAATGAAGAATAAAGAGGATGTTTGTGCCAGCAAATGGAATATTAGGAATTATATCACAATTGTTTGAATCTAAACGTCAAGCTAACATCAACTGACTAGATAGAACACTGGTCTACCTACACTTGAAATATGTTGCTTTTGTATGGTTGCTAAACCTCATTAATGATATTGATAGGTTGAAAACAGTGCTACATCGAGCCACAGAACTCGTACCAAACATAAGAAGCAAAGCATACGACAATCGCTTAAAACATTTGAACCTATTCTCTCTCGAAAAAAAAATCAACCAATCAATTAATCAATAAAAATGGAAGAACGAAGGATTAGAAGGAACTTAATATAAATCTTCAAGATTTTAAAGGAAAGAAATCACATCAAAATTTAAAAAAAAATCACACTAAATATTTACCAAACGAGAAGTAATGACCTCACGCTGTCTGAACGTAGATTTAACCAAGAAATAGAAATTATTTTGGCAACAGTGTTTTAAATGAATAGAACAAGATTCTAGGCGAGGGGAGTGAATGTAATACAGATCGAAGATTTAAAAAGCTCACTTGGATGAATACCTTAGTTTTTTTTTCTTGGTGTCTTATCTTTTCATGGACCCAAAGGTCTGTTGGTATGCTCTATCACTGTAGTTCACTGTAACATTTCTCATTTGTATTTGTATTACATGAGCTTTTACTCATAGACGCGGGTTTCAGACCAATGTTGGTCTCTTCGTTTCATAAGAAGACAGTTGTACACTTGTGAATAAAAAATTTTGACCACGTTTACATATTTGAGCGACATACAGGGTAATGACCACAGGAAAATATATGCACTTACAAAAGAAAAAATATGGACATCAAGTGTCATTTCTATTTCCTTCGTGCATATTTCAGAAATGACGTCAGAGTTCAAGTTTGTTAGAAAATAATCTACATGTATACAGAGAAATTGTTCAACATCCTTTGACGAATGAAAGCAGCATCCACTGCGTAACGAAACGTACAACGAACATGAAAAATACATTAAAATATATATATTTTACTAAAAGTGCGTGTGTTTGTGCTTACGTAACATCTACTGGGGATTTATCCCGTTCATTTGTGCATTCATCTGAAACCTATCCCTCTGGTTTTCCTCATGAATATTCTTCAGAGTGTATTTCCTAGCTCCAGTGTTCGAAATAGATACTTATCAACCGCTGTGTAAAACCAACAGGTTCATAAAGGTCTTAAACCCTTTCCTCGCATGATATTTCACAAAGTTCATAGATTTTTATTTCAGTAGATTTCGGTCAGTTTTCTCATGTACGTCAGTAGATATGCATTACTGATCTTTCGCTACCTATAGGTTCTTTTGACACTAAGCAGAATCGTAAGGGATTCACTAACGACCAATAGTTTTTGCCTTGTGGCCTTGTTAAGTTCACGAGTCTCAGCTGAGAATCACTAAATTTACTCCTTTGAGGAAAGAATTCTTCTCCCAGCTGAGTAAAGTCTTTTGGGTTCGTCAGTTTATTTATTTATTTTTTCAGACCAGTATATGGAAATTATATAATAAAATGAAATAATATGGAATAAAATAAGATAAAATAAAAAGGTAAACCAAAATTAGATAAAATAAAATCGAATATAATGAAATAGAATAAAGTAAATTAAACTAAATTAAAGCAAAATAAATTAAAAGCAAATATTAATATTAGATATAATAATCTGAACACTTTTTGCAGCAAAATCTTTGTTACAAAAATGATGTCAAAAATTTTCAATCAAGAAAACAATAAAAGATAGTGACAATGTTCAAAATGTTAATCAAGATCATATCTAACCCAATGAGAAGAGAACGATTCATCCCTCTGAATGAAATACTTGACCTTGAACACAATGAAATCCTTATAGTCAGTGACATTGTCACTCTTTCATATTTGACGAACGAGTGATAGAACCTCAAGATCGACTTTTTCTCTATTGGCAGTGCCTCACTTCTTTGAGTTTGTCACATGGTGAAACACAAAGGCAAAAGCCGACAAGACTGTGAGAATCAACACCGTGTGAGATCGAAACCTTTATTGGTACGACGTTTCGATCTCACACGGTGTTGATTCTCACAGTTTTGTCACATGGTACCGGCAAATGTATATACGCCCTTTTGTACTTTGCTTTAAAACATGGTTCACTCTCATTTCCACCCCTGCTTTGTTATCATGAAATTACTCGATCGATGATTAATGGTCACCTAAAGATGATCGTTTGTGCATACATGAAGCAGTGATGCAGAAAGGTTGAATGAATGACTGAATCATGACTGGATTGGTTTAGCCACTTCGGCGTCTAATCTTGCTTGATCAAACCCTGAAGGCACATTAGAGAGAGTCTTGCTCTCAGGCTCTTATCCTAAATTCCTCACTTTCCCATAATGCAGTTGAGAGATGACCTGACCACATGACCAAAGAGAGTTGATGTTTTGAACACAGAGCATTTTGGGAAGGAACTGAAGCATATTTCGTAAAGAATAATTACGCTGACTTTTTGAGTAACACCCATATGGCTAATTTTGAAATTTATATCCCCAAACTATCTTTTTAAGCTTCTTGTGTGTCCATCACTTCTTTATCTATCTATATACCAAAAGGATTCTTCCCCTCATTGGGAAGGTAGCCAACTAAGGTATGTACCCACCCTTCACCCACGCCTATCCATTGCATACATATTACAAATACAAATATCTTACTATTGTATTTCTAATGTGATTCATCTGCCAATAGCCAGAAATATTTAGATGATTTATTCACCAATTGTCAGTAAAGGGTTGATAAGCTGAAGAGCACTTTCCAAATCACTCTAATAGAATGAAGTTGTGTTGTGTTGTCCCATAAGACGTCATAGTATCAAAGTGTTAATTACAATAGCCCCTCTTCATCACAAGATTCTTCCTGAACTAAACATCGTCTCACTTCAGCTTGAGTAAAGTCATTAAAAACGTGATTTGTATAAAAAGGTTTAAGTCAAATATGCATATGAAGAAAGATTTTAGCACATAATGATTTCACACTATACCTTCATTTTTATACGTAGGTATTGAAATATTGTTTCTTTAAATTTTAAAACTGGGTAGCCCCGTG
>NC_134786.1:68188139-68190639 GCF_046742065.1 Oratosquilla oratoria
GTGTGTGTGTGTGTGTGTGTGTGTGCATGTGCGCGCTTGCGTGTCTGTGGACCGCCATGGACAAAAAAATCCCAAATGTGTTGAATTCTTGAGCAGTAACGTATTGATCAACTCGGTGTTTTTAAACCTTTACTCCCCGGATTTTTATTCTAAGCTAAATAAACCTGTCATCAGCCAAAATGAAATTCTTATATGTGCCGGATTCGTCACAATGGTTACGTTAAAACTAATCAAACACAAATCGTCCACTCGTTAAATGTGCCACGCTCTTGATTGGTGCTGCTTATGAGATCACTAATGTGATTGCCTGATTTCTGCTTCACTCAGTGACATACAGGAGCAAACTCAGATGTATCCACGATCTAACCAAAAGCATAAATCAAAACCCCAAAGAGGAGGAGCTTATCAAGTCATTTTTGCCCTGTGCGCTAGTAATGTTGAGACAGGTAACAGTTGTTGTTGAAAATCTGAGTAGTGTGCGGGACTCGAACCTCAACTAAGCAAATGCGAGACCAGCATACTTCCGACTACGCCACTAGCACGATGAATAACTATAATTTGTAAGTCAAATTACTGCAAGGCAGCAGTTTCCTCCGAGGCTTCTCTGCATTTATATTTTATAGACACACTCCAATCTTCCAGTACTCTCTTCCCCCTCACATCCTCCCTCTTGTCCTCCCTGCCTCTACTCCTCGTTACTCTCCACCTAATGTTTGTCCCCTTCCTCTTAATATCCTTCTTCTAATCCTCCTCATTCTATCCTTCCTCCTCTCTCTTCTTCCTTATCCTCCATTTTTGGTCCTCTTTTTTTTTTTCTTTGTCTTTTATTTTTTGTCTTTCTCTTTGCTCTCCAACTTGTTCTTCTTACCTTAAGCTTCTTCATTTTTTTTACTCTTATCTTTCTCTTTTTCCTTCTCGTCCTCCATCACTATGTCCTCCTACTCCTCTTTTTCCTTATCCTCCGTTTTGTTCCTTTTTTATTCTCCACTTTGTCCTTGTCTTTTGTCTTCTTCCTCCTCTTACTCCTATATCTCTCTCTTAACTTCTTTCCTCTATTACTACGTCGTCGCCCTTGTCCTCGTCCTCGCCCTCGTCCTCGTCCTCGCCCTCGCCCTCGCCCTCGCCCTCGCCCTCGCCCTCGCCCTCGCCCTCGTCCTAGCCTTAGCCCTAGCCCTCGTCCTCGTCCTCGTCCTCGTTCTCGTCCTCGTCCTCGTCCTCCTCGTCTTTCTCCTCTTTATCCTCCCCCTCATTTCATTCCTTCTCCTCCTTACACTTTTCTCATCTCCTGTCTCTTTTCCTGGATTTCTCTCTTCTTCCAGGCCCTTCAACTGCAACAACGACCGCTTCATCAACTCCGACTATTTTTGTCCTTTAGTTCCTTCCGGTCCTCGGGACCCAACGGTCTGCCTCCCCTCCTCTGAATCGTGTTACGTCAGGTTCATCCAATCACGGTCATCCTTGACTGGGCAAAGAGCGCGACTTCCGCGTTTCTCTTTAGAGATGGACGTCACACTTTAACCTTCATCTTGACGGAAGGTCGAGTCCACCTTTCGTGCTCATACTCCCTCTACCTATAAATTATACTTCCTCCTGTCGTCCTTATACAACCTTTAACTGTAACTTAGACTTTTGAACCTTTTTTCATGAAGATTTTTGAATGATCTAAGTTCGCCGATTGTTACTGGTATTTCTATCCACTTCGCTATCGTGAGGATTTCAGAACCAAAATAATCATGATAGTATAAGTGGCATCTTAATAAGAGGGAAGAATCCTTTGCTATATAGACTGCAAATGAATAATATATATATATATATATATATATATATATATATATATATATATATAATATATATATATATATATATATATACATATATATATATATATATATATATATATATATATATATATATATATATATATATATATATATATATATATATATATATATATATATATATATACTATATATATACTGTTTTATGATCAGGCAAAGGGTACCTCTTAGATTGAAAATAATTGTTTTATCACATTAGGCAACCGCAGTTTCTTTACAAAACAAAAAAGGTTAATAGTGACTGTTTTCATATTTTCATGTTTAAAACTGTAGGACACTGCCTCAACAGATAACCGTATGTCGAAAAATTATCATATTGTTACCGAGTTGTTATTTATTTCACAGCTGAACCAAAACTAAGAATACTTTGTTGCACCTCACACTACCCTTCAAGTCCATCCCCTCCAATGCAGAGAATATTCATTTAAAGTTCTACACTTAGAGTTCTTATAACTTCTTCTGGAGCCCTTTCAACACAACAAAGTGCACTTCATAATTCAAAAAACTTTCTTAATTCCTTTTTTCTGCAGAGGGAATGTCTTTCACTTTAGTAAAAACGTCTAGCATCAACTAAAATAACATCGAAGCTTATGTAAAACTCAGCGATATGATTAACTGAGGCTTCAGATGTATAATATATCCTTTCTCTGTGGATTTTTTTT
>NC_134786.1:68213139-68215639 GCF_046742065.1 Oratosquilla oratoria
TGGGTATTTTGAAAGGAAGAAGTTGATTGTGAAGATGATATTGATAACGACTGTTTCTTTGGGTAACTCAGAGTTAAGGAAAAAATTAACGATTAGAAAGCAATACTGGACGAGGTGTAGAAAATGATCTATTAAGAAGAATGCATAAAAAATTAACATACTTTATATTATTCTATTTCATCTTGCTTTATTATTATATTCACCTTATTTTATCTCTTTAATTATATTTATCTATTTATATATTCGTTTTTTATTTGTTTGTTTATTTCCTATTAACTATTTATTCGTTTATCTATTATTATTATTATCACTGCTATTGTCATTATCAATATTATTCACTAACTGATTCATTCATTTATTCATCTATTTACTCATCATGGTATCTTTTCCTACAAGAAGGAATAAGAAAGAAGTAGATGGCAACGATAATTCAACTCTTACCTATACCACGTGACTTTCTCTCCTTACCGTGATGTCTGCTGTGTGACGCTTGGAACTAAGGAACACCCCTTTGTTCCCAGCCACTCTAAGCAATTAGGTCCTTTGGGCTTCCTTTTCCTCTTCCTCGAACTCCCTCCAATAGACAATACATGTACATCGTTTTCTGTCTTCCTGTTGCTGGTTTTTATCATTGCCAATAGACAATTATTCTTGTTGTAGCCAGCGCTGGAGTATTATTGTTGCTAAGTACCAGTAAGAAGAGATTACTTCTACTACTACTCGGCATGATAGGTAAGGTGGAGGAGGGTGGAGCAGAGGGGTAGGGGTGGAGTTATTGCAGAAAAAATGTTGAAATGGAAGGAAGCTGGAGTTAATATAGGTGTGGGGGTGGACCCACCTGCTGTTTTGTTATTTTTCTTGTCAAGTGTTAATTTATCTACCTAGAGGCTAATCTTCGTAATTGGGTTCGCACTTTTAGGCTTCGATCCGTCTTCTATCTTTGGTTGTTTTTCATCACTTAATTCTAGTTAGTTCGTTAGTATTTAAAAAAAAATACAACAAATTTATACATAGGCGAAATGACTCGCCGGTGAACATAATCTCTGAGCAAGAAAGGCATATTACATATTAGTCAAAGACAAGGGGTGACTATAGGCTACATTCTCCATGTTTCCCCATTCGTTCCTTAATCTTGCTGTCGTCAGCCGTTTTCAGTCATTTGTGTGACTATGGGACCTCTTCGAAGGGGTTATGCCTATCATGATAACTAATGAAGAAAACGTGGAAGGCCTCGAATCGTGGAGGGCGGAAAATGATGGGGGAAAATGGAGGGCGAGGATGGAGATGGGGTGACGGAGGAGAAAGTAGCCCGATGGAAGAAATACGAAGTAATAGCACGGAGGAAAAATTCTCGTTGTAAAGAAGTTGCATTGCTTATTTAAAACTCAAAGTTTTATGAGAAAACGATAGCGTGTGCTGTAGATTATGTCCATTTTACAAAAGCTAAGGATCACCAAAAGTTAGAGAAGCTATTAGAAAGTTACAAGATGTGGATGTAGAGAAGTTTGGTAATACGAGATATGGGACAAATGGAATGGTTCTAGCTACTGTTGCTATAAAACGAAAAAATAGAATAGATAAAAAAAATCTCGTAATAGGAATTGAGAAACTCGTGGTAGGACAAAGCCCTGTCAATCATGGAAAGACACTTTTTTTTTTTTTTTTTTTAAGACGACGTTGAGTCGCCTCCCCACCTGGTCAGTGCTATCGGGATCCAGTTCATGACCATCTGTTCATGAGCTCGAGATGATATTCACTGGGCTACTGTTTGACCTTCGATAACGAACGTAACAGCTAAATAATTTCAGTACAAACTACAAAGATTAAGATCACAGTGATAATTATAACAAGAGAAAAAGAACTGCAACAACAATAATAAAGTGACAATGGAACCACAAAATAGCTAAATGGCAACATAACAAAACAGTAGCAAAATTATAACAACATCGATAATTATGGGTGTTAGAGAGAGTATATGAAAAAAAGGATGAAGATTAATTTCCAACCGGTTTCACCATTTAAGCTTATTCCTTTGATTTGATTTGTTACAAAAATTTAGGAAAAGAGCGGCATGGTATCGAGAAGAATTCTAGTTTGTAAAACTATTCTAATAGAGACATTCATGTTCTACTCCTACTAAAGTATTTTTCCGTCACCGACATATCTTGAAAAAATTATGTTCATAACTGAATAGAATCACCAGTGACGGTGATGTCAATCAAATAATTCCGACTGTCGTCCCCGGATTCGAACCGAGACTCGTGAAATCACAGAGCCATCGCTCTACCAACTGAGCTATCGGGCCTATAAAATTTTCCATCCTGGAGAATAATAATAAGCAAATAAATTTTCATTTGAATTATAATAAAACATTGCAATATAATTATGAGACCTATGAAAAGGTAAAAGAAATATTACTGCCTAAGTAAAAAATATAAATCACAAATATGAAATGATATAAGGGATAAGGATTGGGAAGGGGATGAAGGAGAAAAAAATG
>NC_134786.1:68225639-68231118 GCF_046742065.1 Oratosquilla oratoria
TATATAATACATTATATATATATCCATATATATATCATACATATATATATATACATACATATATTCATAATATTATTATACATACATATATATATTATATATACATACATATATATCTATATCCATACATATATATATTATATATATATACATTTTATATATATACCATACATATATATATATATACATACATACATATAATATAATATACATAACATATATATATATATACATACATAATATTATATTTATATACATACATTTATAAATATATATAACATACATATAATTATATTAATAGCATATCATAAGATACATATACATACATATATATATATACATACATATATACATATACATACATACATTCAAACATACATAGACATTCAAATATACATATACATACATATATTACATATACATACCTAAAATTATATACATACATCATAAAACTATACATATATACATATATACATACATATATACAGTATACATACAATATATTAAACTATATACAAAAATATACATACTACATCACAAATATATATCTACATACAGTATATTATCTATAACATACATATATATATACATACATATATAATATACATACATATATATATAATAATAAACATACATAATATATATACTTACATAAACATTTATTTATATACATACATTAATATAATATATACATACATATATATATAGAGTCTCAGAACATATATATATACATATAATAAATTATATATATATACATACATATATCTATACATACAATAATATATACAATATATAAATATTATACTAATTACATATATATATTATTTACATATACATGTATATATATAGGTATATATTACATACATATATTTATATATATATATACCATGCATAACATTATAATAAAAATAAAAATATACATACATATATAATATATATATACATACATATATCATATATATACTTACAAATATAATAATATATATTATACATACATATATTTATATATACACATATATATATATAATATCATACAACATACATATATTATATACATACATTACAATATATATAATACATCCATACTTATATATACATACATATATATATATATTACATTACCTAAATACATATATTATACAATACATATTACTATACATACTTATATATATATATCTTACATACATATCACAAATATATACATACCATAAAATATATACATATATAAATTATATATAGACATACATAAATATATACATACATATATATATACATACATATATATACATATACATATATATACCATAAAAACACCATACATATACATACATATATATAAACCAGTACATATACATACATATAATATAACATTTACATATATATACATACATATATTATACACTACATACAGTAACTACATACATACATATACATACATATATACTACATTACATACATATACATACCATACATACATATATCAAATATATATATATATTATATATATATATATATATATATATATATATAATTTTATATATATATATGAGTGGCAGTGTGGTGAGGATAAACAACCCGGATGAGAAACCGTTGAAGTTTATTAAACTGACGTATCCTACTGTTTCGCTCTTAAACCCCAGAGCTTTCTTCAGGCAGAGTGTACAAACATGAATTGGGGAAATCAACAGTTATAATATCTTACATCATTCCGTGTTATCCTTCCTTAACCCACCCCCTCCCCCCGGCCTCCCCTCGTTCTCGTACCCTTCAGGACCCTTCAACTCCTGTAAAGAACATCCAGCTGAAGGGTACGAGAGGGAGGGAGGGGGTGGGGTTAAGGAAGGAAACACGGAAATGATGTAAGATATATAATTGTTGATTTCCCAATCATGGTTTGTACACTCTGAAGAAGCTCTGTTAAGAGCGAAACGTCAGATAATAAAACTTCTACGGTTCTCGGTGTTTTATCTCAACCACCCTGCCACTCATTTTGTTCGTCCATATTCCTCTCTCTCTCTCTCTCTCTCTCTCTCTCTCTCTATATATATATATATATATAATATTATATAGTATATATATATATTATACTATATATAATACCATACACTATAAATAAAGTAGTAGGCCTCTGTCTGTTCTGTCTGTGTTTGATCACGAATCTCCTCATAGGGTTTTGCAGAGATAGAACCCCCTTAATCCATATATATATCATGATAACCCCCCTGTCCCTCTAGATACTTTGCAATAACTATATATTCTCATTTAAAAAATTAAAAAATTTTGGTTAGGAGTTAAGGGTTTAAAGTTAGGTGGGTTAAGGTTAGGTGAGTGATTATTCACGAATTACTCCTAGGTTTTTTGTTGCAGATAAGAACCCCATATTACCATAATATAAATTCTGTAAACCTTATAACCCAAGGTACTTGGAAAAACTCATTCTTTTATTTGTTCTTGTCTGTTTTGTTTGTTTATTTGTTTGTTCAGAAACTCCATCCTGTGGGGTTATTGCCATATAGACCCCACATAAACCATATAATTTATCTTCTGATACCCTATCACTTCAGGTACTTGGAATAACTATATTTCATTTAAAACAAGAAACAAAAAAACAATTTATATATATATATATATATATATATATACTATATATATAAATATATAATATATTTTGGTTATGGGTTTTTTAAAGGTTAAAGTCATACAAATATGTAAATCATAACGATTGTAATGCCTAGAATCTCAAGTGGGACCTCTTGTTGACCTTACGGAGAGGCCCCCACCAGTCTCAATGGCATCTAGCCCAATGATTAGAGTCCGTTCCCCTACGTCACGCCAGGACACCCAAGGCCCTGTAAAGCTGGGGACCCCGACCGCGCGGCCGTCTCACCTTATTTCCTTCCCGCATTCCTCTGTGTATTCTTGTAATCCTTTCTTTCCTTGTACGTTGCTACTGGAGATGTAATTATACGAAAACGCTCTGCTTCGTTTAGTTTCTCTTGGAATAATTATTTGAATCAACAAATTACTAGTGTTTTCTTATTACCATAACATATACATATATGTTGAAATATGGTATGACAGAATGAGTGGAAAGGTTGGTGAGGGTAAAAACGTCAAAAAACCGTAGGATAGTTTTATTACTAACGTTTTAGGGTCCTATAAGAGGAACTTCCTCAGTGTAATACACTAATAACAACTATTTACAGTTATATATACTTCATTTTCCTTACAAACCCCCGTTCCCTCCCCTATCTCCCGTCTTTTCCTTTCGCACCCGCTTCACCTCAAACAAAGTCGCTAGTCAACTTATGATAATTTAATAAATCCTTCTCTATGTATTATTGCAAGACCATGCTATTTTAAAAAAGCGATTTGTACGCTGCTTAGATTAATTTTTTCTATTCACTCGCTTTCTTAGTCCTTTGTGGAGCAACCTGTGTATTTCCTCCCCATTCAGGAAGGTGGCCAAAATTGTCTAATATGAACACAAAATAGAATTTGATGTCCGGTGGGCCTATTACTTCAACTTGAATCGATGCTTGGGAGGGATTGAGGCTGTAATATACCCATGTCAGACCCTAGGATACCTCTTAAAAAACGCGGAGTAGAATCACCCCCTCCTGAAGTTTGGATAAAACCTAAACTAGATAAAGGCAAAACCAACACATTCACTGCTTCAGTCATAGAACTTATTTCCTGGGGTGATTAGCAACAAGTACAGCTTCCAAGGATCTACCTAGGGCTGAGCAGAAATCACCTAGATTTCGTGATAGAACAAAACTTAGTATATACAAGCGCCCAAAAGTTCGCACTTCTCATATCTCAAAAAACTAGACCTGATCCAAGGAAACGGATGGCATTTTTGGATTCAGTCCGGGAGGGCGCAACCAAAAAACCTATAAATCACATTGAAAAACCTTCGACCTTTGATAAAAAAAAAAAAAACAAAAAAATTAAACGCAGGCCATGCAGGCCTCATGTTAATCGTTGCTAATGACCACAGACGAAAATTAGTGATTAACGGTGAAACAAAACTCAAGTATGCTTCATGATTTTTTTAATTACTGAGACAAAATTAGTGATTAACACTGAAACATAACCCAAATATGACTATAATGATCTTTTTAATTACTACTAAATTCAAAAAACGAGATATTTCATTATCGTTGCTAAAAGACCTCATGAACCGCCCGATGACGAAAATTAGAGATTAACGTTGAAACATAAACTAAGTATGCTTCATGATTTTTAAATTACTGTTCAATCAAAATGAAGTATTTTATCATCGTTTGTTAATGACCATTGAGACGTAAATTATGTAGACTAGTTATAAAGAGAACAAGCAATCCAGGAGAACATAACGCGCAGAAGTTGCTTTGAACATCACTAAGAAAGAACCAGGAGACTTATCAAAAATCGATTAAAATCGAATTCATTAAAAGAAAAGGCGTTCTTTCAAGTAGCCTTGTGGTGCTACTTTATCTTATAATATAAATTTTGTCGAAGAATTTTTCCCTGGTGTGGTTACGCCTAAATCGTTTCAGCACATTTCTGTGTCAGAACATATGAAACGCATATCTTTCTAACTTCTCTCTCGTCGGCTTTGTCGACGTTCTTTCTCGAACTTTGTTGGCCACGACTTTGCCTGAACTCGATTGAGGTAAAGTGTCCTTCTTGAACTTTTAAGAAATTATGAATGTCGACCCGGGTCCTCTTCCTATGTCCCTCCTGGTCTCCTGAGTTGCTCCGTTTCTTGGATTGTTTGGTTCTACCGTGCCGGAGGCCGGCGGGGAAGGAGTCTCCCGATCTCGGATGAGAATATGGACGTCTGGGATTCTTCGGCTCGTCGATGCTGTGCCATCGAATTCAGGATGATCTTGTTCACCTGCTCTACATTTCTTCAAGAAAAATGCATATATGTATATACATATCTATATTAATATCCATCTATATATACTCGGACATTTTACATATAAGAACATAAAAACATTAAGGAACATAAGAATGAAGGTGACTGCATGAGGACCCATAAGGCCTACACAAGGCACCTCTATAATCACATCACCACCTGTCATCCCCATCCATAAAAGTTCTCTAATCGTTTCTTAAAGCAACTGATTGTTTCAGCGGCCTCAACTTACATGGTTACTAAATTTATTCCATTCGTTTGGCCACCCTATTAGTAAACTAATTCTTGCATATTTCCTTCTTACTAAATCTAAATTTGTCCAATTTAAATCCGTTAATACGAGTCCTGTTCTTGTTGTTTTAATATGTTGACCTTGCTTTCAATACCCTTGATAAAGCCTTTAGATCCACTTGAACACCTCTATTAGATCACCCCCGCAAGCACTCTGCGTCTTTCCAGAGAGGAGAGAAGTTAAGGTGCCTAAACCTTTCCTGGATAAGGCAAATTTCTGAGTCCAGGTATCATTTTGGTAATTTTTCTCTGTACTGATTCTAGTGAATTGGTGTCCAT
>NC_134786.1:68231618-68239118 GCF_046742065.1 Oratosquilla oratoria
CCTTCGATAACGAACGTAACTGCTAAATAATTTCAGTACAAACTACAAAGATTAAGATCACAGTGATTAATTATAACAAGAGAAAAAAGAGGAAAGAGAACTGCAACAAGGGCAATAATAAAGTATGACAATGGAACCACAAAATAGACTGAAATAGGCAACATAACAAAACAGTAGGCAGAAATTATAAACCGAAAAGCATGCGATAATATATGGGTTGTTAAAGAGGAGTATATGAAAAAAAAGGATGAATAGAGTAGTATTTTCCAGAACCGGTTTTTAGCACCGGATTTAAGGCTTATTCCCTTGAGTGATTTGAATTTGGTTACAAAAAATTTATTGGAAAAGAGCGGCATGGTATCGCAGAAGAAATTCATTAGTTTGTAGCGCAAACTATTCCTAATAGAGGACATTCATGTTCTATTCCTACCTAGAAGTATTGATGAGGGATACCGTCAACCGACATATCGTTGAAAAAATTTATGTTGCATGCGAACTGAATGATGGTAATGCACCCAGTGATCGTGTGGATATGTCAATTCACATAATTCGTGAACTGTCGTTCCCCCGAGAATTCGAGAAACTGCGAGACTCGTGAAATCACAGATCGCCATGCGCACAGCGGTAACACACCCAACCCATGATGCTTATCGGGCCTTATAAAATATATCCATTCCTGGAGAATAAATAATAAGCAAATAAAATTTTCATTTGAAATTATAAATAAAGACATTAGAGGCAAATTATAATTATGAGACCTATGAACGGAAGGTAGAAAGAAATATTACTGTGCTCCTAAGTAAGGAAAATATAAATCACAAATATGAAATGATATAAGGGATGAAGGAATTTGAAGTGGGGGATGAAGGAGAAAAAAATAATGGAGGAGGTGAGGAGGAAGGTGATGAGGGGAGTGAAGGAGGGCGGGAAGACAGGGGGCAAGGAAGTTAACTAGAAGAGAATGGAGAGAAAATCAGAACGCAGAAGGAAAGAAGAGAAGAGGAGATGGATAATGGAGGAAGAGGTAATAGAAGAAGAACCCACGGGAAGTTTACAGAGATGAGGGTAGAGAAACGAGAGCATCCCCCATGCTATATAAACAAGAAAGATGTTTGGAGGACGAGAAGGAGAAGGAAGGGTGTAGGAGGAGGAAGGACGAAGAATGAGAGAGAGGGAGTGTATAAGGAAGCAGAACGGTTGGTATAGAAAAAAAAAAGGCTTAGTAGATGAGAGAGGAGGAGGAGGAGAATGATAGGAGTGGAGTTGGTGGAAGGAGGAAGAGGAAGAAGAATGAAGTTGAGAGACAAAAAAACAAAAAAGGGAAGGGGAATGGAAAGGCGTGTACCACAGCGTTTGGACAGGCAAAGCATCAGTTGGAATGGAGCAGATGCGGAGAGGATGTGAATGAAAGAATTGGAAAGCGAGTTTTGTATTTGAACACCGAGGAGACAATAAAGTGCCGCGAGGGCTGAGGATCTACAGAATAGGTGCCACGAGAAGGGTTACACATCTATAGTAGCCGGTCCTCTCTTCGTTCCCACCGACCGGCCCCCAACGCCCATCCAAGCTAGCGGCCTTCGCTTCTCCGTCTCTCGCTCTCTCTCGTTATCGAGCGTCTCTCGCTCTCGTCTCATCGGCTCTCGTCTCGTCGTCTCTCGTCTCAGCCGGCTTCTCGTCTCTGCTACTCTCTCTCGCTCTCTCTCAGGTCGCACATGCTCTCACTCGTCTTCTCGCTCTCTCCTCTCGCTCTCTCGATCATCTCGTCGCTCTCATCATTCTCTCAACGCTCTCTCTCTCTCCACGGGGGGCTCTCCCTCTTTCTCAGCTCTTTCACTCTTCGCCTCTAGCTCTCTCCGGCGCTACTCTCTCTCGCTCTCGTCTGTCTCCTCTCACTCTCGCTCTCACTTTCGCTCTCTCGCTCCTCGCTCTCATCTCCTCGTCGTCTGACGAGCTTCTCTTCTCGCTCTCGGGGGTCATCTCGCTCTCGCCTCCGATCCGCTCTCTCTCTCGCTCTCGCGCGGGTCCGGGGCGCGTCCGGTCGGTGGTCTGAACGTGGGGGGGCTCGACGATACAGTCGCTCGCGAGACTCAGGGGGGGGGGGCGTGGGCGCGGGGCGGGGGCGGGGGGCATCATCTCGGGCCGGCTCTCGCACTCTCCTCTCTGCTCGCGGGGGGGGGGGGGTGGCGGGGCGCGGGGTGGGCTGGCCGTCAGGCTTCTCTCTCTCGGGCCCTCATCTCACTCGCTCTCTCTCATTCACTCGCTTCTCTCACCACTGCCTCTCTCACACGCTCTCTCACTCCCTCTCTCTCTCGCTCTCTCTCTCGCTCTCACTCACACTCTCTCTCGGCGGGTGCTCTCTCTCTGCGTGCGTCTCTCTCGCTCTCTCACTCGCTCTCTGCTCTGCGCACTCTCTCGCTTCTCTCTCTATCGCTCTCTCTCTTTCGCTCTCACTATCTCTCTCTCCTCACACTCGCATCTCATCACTGCTCGCATTCTCTCTCTCGGCTCTCTCTCTCGGCCTCTCTCTCTCACAGCTCTCTCGCTCTCGCGCTCTCACTCACACACGCTCTCTCTCTCTCACACTCTCTCGATCTCAACACTCGCCTCTCTCTCACACTACGCCTCTCGCATCACACTCACTCTCTCTCACACTCTCTCTCTCTCCACACTCTCTCTCTCTCACACTCACACGTCTCTCACACTCTCTCCTCTCTCCAACTCTCTCTCTCTCATACTCTCTCTCTCTCACACTCTCTCTCTCTCAAACACTCTCTCTCTCTCAAACACTCTCTCTCTCACACTCTCTCTCACTCACACTCTCTCTCTCCTCACACTCTCTCCTCACACTCTCTCATCACATCTCTCTTCGCTCTCTCCACCCTCACACTCTCTCACCTCTCTCTCTCTCTCACACTCTCTCTCTCTCATCACTCTCTCTCTCTCTCCACTCGCTCTCTAATCTCACACACTCTCTTCGCTCTCTCTTACTTACTCTCGTCTCTCTCACTCTCTCTCTCTCACACCACACACTCACTCACACTCTCTCTCTCACACACTCTCACACTCTCACACACTCGCTCTCAACTCTCGCTCACATCTCTCGCTCTCTCTCGCTCTCTCTCTCTCTCTTCCTCGCTCCTCTCTCATCAAACTCTCTCGCTCTCTGCCTCACACTCTCGTCGCTCACACATCTCACACTCTCTCCTCTCTCCCACTCGTCGCTCTCATCAACACTCTCTCATCTCTCACACTCCCTCTCTCACACCCTCTCTCACTCTCACTCGCTCTCACTCTCAACACTCCTCTCCGCTCTCGTCACGGCACTCTCTCTCCTCTATCTACTCCTCCTCTACTCTCACATCTCCTCATCTCTCTCAACCGCTCTCTGCTCTCTCCACACTCACTCTCTCATCTCACACTCTCATCTCACACACTTCTCGCTCACTCACACTCTCTCGGCTCACACACTCGTCACATCTCTCTACACTCTCTCTCCACTTCTCTCTCTCTCTCACACACTCTCTCCCCTCACACTCTCTCTCTCTCTCACTCATCTCTTCTCTCAACACTGTCTCTCTCTCCTCACACTCTCTGTCACACTCTCTCTCTCGACACTCTACTCTCTCTCACTCTCTCTCTCTCTCACACACACTCGTCACACTCTCTCTCCACACTGTGTCTCTCTCTCTCCACTCTCACACACCATCTCTCTCTCTCACACTCTCTCACTATCTCACACTCTCTCTCTCTCACACTCCTCTCTCTCTCATACTCACGCACTCTCTCGACTCACACTCTCGCGTCTGTCTCACACTCTGTCTCTCACTCTTGTCTCTCTCTCACACTCCTCTTCTCTCTCACTCTCTCACATCTACTCACACACACTCTCACTCACCCCCACCCCAACACACTCTCTTCTCTCACCTCACACCCACTCCTTAACACTCTCACCACCTCTTCGTCCTCACACTCTCACACCTCACTCTCTCTCTCTCACACTCTCTCACTCTCACTCTCTCTGCCTCACACTCTCCACACTCTCTCTGTCTCTCCCCTGCTCTCATCTCTCTCTCTCTTCCTCTCTCTCTGTCTCCCACTCACTCTGTCTCTCTCTCTCTGTCTCTTTCTCTCTGTACCCTCTCTCTCACTCTATCTCTCTCGCTCTGTCTCACGCTCTCACTCTGTCTCTCTCTGTGTCTCTCTCCTCTTCGCAATCTCGTCTGTCTCTCTCTCTTTCTCGTGTCTCTGTCCTCTCTCTCGGTCTTTCTCTCTGTCTCTCTGACTCTCAGTCTCTCTCTGTCTCTCTCTTCTCTCTCTGTCTATTTCTCTCAGTCTCTCTTTCTCTCGGTCTCTCTCTCTCCGTCTCTCTCTCTCTGTCTCTCTCTGTCTCTCTCTGTCTCAGTCCTATCTATCTGTCTCTGTCTGTCTCTGGTCTCTGTCCTTCCCTGTCTCTGTCTGTCTCAGTCTTGTTCCATTCTGTTCACACTGAATCTGAATCTGTCTCTGTCTGTCTATTTCTGTTTGTCTGTTTCTGTCTATCTATCTCTGTCTATCTGTTTATCTCTGTCTGCCTGTCTATCTCTGTCTGCCTTCCTCTGTCTGTCTGCCTGCCTCTGTCTGCCTGTCTATGTCTGTCTGTATGTCTGTCTATCTTTGTCTGTCTATCTCTGTCTATCTCTGTCTGTCTATCTTTGTCTGTCTCTGTCTCTTTTTCTCTCTCCTCTCTCTTTCTCTCTTCACACACACACACACACACACACACACACACACACACACACACACACACACACACACACACACACACACACACACACACACACACAAATTAATGAATTTTAATGAACTTTTTCATTACTTGCATTACTGCTACTATTACACTTTATTTCCATTTTTGCTTTTCTTTTCCCCTTCTTTGTCTAAAGGCTTTGTTGTTTTATAGTCGTTTACGAACTTAAAAAGAACAACAAATTAAGCAATAAGGTAACGGAAACGCGACGTTCTTCTTTGTATTTAGATTTCTGGGGCCGCAGGGTCTTAGCCATTTCAGTCATTTAAGTTTTATAGCTGGCTATTCTACCATTTTTTTTTTTTTTTGCATCATCCCAAATCATTTTCGATTTCCTTCACACTCTTCCTATTTCAGTCTGTTCTCTCTTTCCATGTGCAGTAACTCTGTTCATTCTCCTTTCAGATATTCATTTTTACGCCAAATAGTAACCCCTCTCGTATCCGAACTCGTTCGTTAATAAGGTGTTCGGATCTGGGGAGTATTCGGATTCGTAAGGTTAAATGTTTTCTTACCTCCCGAGTCTTCGCTATCACTGATCCAATGCTAAATTTTCAATTCTGAAGGAATACAACACTCAATACAGTTCTGAAAGAATACAACACACTGTACAATTCTGAAGGAATACAACACACAGTACAATTCTGAAGGAATACAATACACAATACAATTCTGAAGGAATACAATACACAATACAGTTCTGAAGAAATACAACACTCAATACAATTCTGAAGGAATACGATACACAATACAATTCTGAAGGAATACAACACTCAATACAATTCTGAAGGAATACAATACGCAATACAATTCTGAAGGAATACAACATTTAATACAATTCTGAAGGAATACGATACACAATACAATTCTGAAGGAATACAACACTCAATACAATTCTGAAGGAATATAATACACAATACAGTTCTGAAGGAGTACAACACTCAATACAATTCTGAAGGAATACAATACACAATACAATTCTGAAGGAATACAACATTCAATACAATTCTGAAGGAATACGATACACAAAACAATTCTGAAGGATTACAACATTCAATACAATTCTGAAGGAATACAACATTCAATACAATTCTGAAGGAATACGATACACAATACAATTCTGAAGGAATACAACACTCAATACAATTCTGAAGGAATACAATACACAATACAATTCTGAAGGAATACAATATTCAATACAATTCTGAAGGAATACGATACACAATACAATTCTGAAGGAATACAACATTCAATACAATTCTGAAGGAATACAATACACAATACAATTCTGAAGGAATACAACATTCAATACAATTCTGAAGGAATACGATACACAACACAATTCTGAAGGAATACAACACAACACAATTCTGAAGGAATACAACATTCAATACAATTCTGAAGGAATACAACATTCAATACAATTCTGAAGGAATACGATACACAATACAATTCTGAAGGAATACAACACAATACAATTCTGAAGGAATGTAATACACAATACATTTCTGAAGGAATACAGCATTCAATAGAATTCTGAAGGAATACGATACACAATACAATTCTGAAGAAATACAACACTCAATACAATTCTTAAGGAATACGATACACAATACAGTTCTGAAGGTATACAACATTCAATACAATTCTGAAGAAATACGATACACAATACAATTCTGAAGGAATACAACACTCAATACAATTCTGAAGGAATGTAATACACAATACAGCTTTGAAGGAATACAACACACATTCTCCCAATCCATCACCCTCAACTGCACCACTTGTGTGTTAAGCGTATATGGAAAGCTAAATGTGGTACACAATTCACATGAATTATGTAATACGAGTAAATGTTCGGATAATGCCAGTTCGGATATGGGAGGGGTTTCTGATATTAAATTTCTACTTTATCTATTTATCAATCGATTCGTTCACTTATTTGTTTAAAAGTTTATTTATTTATTCATCTACCTATTTCATTTTCATTCATTTCTTTATTATTTCATTTATCTATTGATAAACTATTTTACTTACGTTTTTATTTGTTTACTTACTTATATTGATATATCATATTAACAACCTAATTTTTGTATATTTAATAAATCATCTATGTATTTGTTTATTTAATTTTTGCTAAATAATTTTTTATCTATTTACTTATTAATTTTTTCATTTACCTATTCATTAATCAATTAACTATTTCATTCCTATACATATTCATTTATTCATGAATTATTAAATTCATCTATATATAAATCAATCTATTTCCTTATTTATTTACCTACTTACTTGTACTCATATATCAATTTATCAATCTAATTCTTATATATTTATTCATTTATCTATAAACGTATTTATTTATTTAGCTATGTATCCTTTGATTTACTTATTAATTTTTTCATTTACCTATCCATTAATCAATTAACTATTTCATTTACATATTTACTCACGAATTACTAAGTCAACTTATTTATCAATTAATTGATTTCTTTATTTATTTACCTATTTGTCACACACGCACACACACACGCACGCACACACGCACGCACACACACACACACACACACACACACACACACACACACACACACACACACACACACACACACACGACATGAATTGACTAACCAGTGCAGGTAATATACTTTTGTCGAGTAAAATCGTTCGTTGATATAATATATACCCTATACATAGATTATTTCAACTATGGA
>NC_134786.1:68244118-68251618 GCF_046742065.1 Oratosquilla oratoria
TTAGGGTTAAGGGTTAAAGTTAGGTGGGTTATGGTTAGGTGAGTGATTATTCACGAATTACTCCTAGGTTTTTGCAGATAGACCCCTATTACCATATATATTCTGAAACCTTATAACCCAAGGTACTTGGAAAACTATCTTTTATTTGTCTGTCTGTTTGTTTGTTTATTTGTTTGTTCAGAAACTCCTCCTGGGGTTTTGCATATAGACCCCCATAACCATATATATATTCTGATACCCTATCACTTCAGGTACTTGGATAACTATATTTCATTTAAAACAAAACAAAAAAACAATATATATATATATATATATATATATATATATATATATATAAATATATTTTGGTTAGGGTTAAGTCAACAAATATGTAAATCATAACGATTGTAATGCCTGAATCTCAAGTGACCTCTTGTGACCTTAAGAGGCCCCCACCAGTCTCAATGGCTCTAGCCCAATGATTAGGTCGTCCCCTACGTCACTCCAGAGGCCTGAAAGCTGGACCGCCGTCTCACCTTATTTCCTTCCCGCATTCCTCTGTGTATTCTTGTAATCCTTTCTTTCCTTGTACGTTGCTCTGGAAATGTAATATACGAAAGCGCTCTGCTTCGTTTAATTTCTCTTGGATAATTATTGAACACAAATTACTAGTGTTTCTTATTACCATACATATACATATATGTTGAAATATGTATGACAGAATGAGTGGAAAGGTTGGTGAGGTAAACGTCAAAAAACCGTAGGAGTTTTATTACTAACGTTTAGTCCTTAAGAGGACTTCCTCAGTGTATACACTAATAAAAATATTTACAGTTTATATACTTCATTTTCCTTACCCCGTTCCTCCCCTATCTCCGTCTTTTCTTCGCCCCGCTTCACCTCAAATCGCTAGTCAACTTTGATAATTTAATAGATCCTTCTCTATGATTATTGCAAGGCTTTAAAGCGATGTACGCTGCTTCGATTATTTTTCTTTCTCGCTTTCTTAGTCCTTTGTGGAGCACCTGTGTATTTCCCCATTCAGGAAGGTGGCCAAAATTGTCTATATGAACCAAAATAGAATTTGATGTCCGGTGGGCCATTACTTCAACTTGAATCGATGCTTGGGATTGAGCTGTAATACCCATGTCAGACCCTAGGATACCTCTAAAACGGAGTAGAATCTCCTGAAGTTTGGATAAAACTAAATAGATAAAGAAAACCACACATTCACTGCTTCAGTCATAGAACTTTTTCCTGGGGTGATTAGCACAGTCAGTTCCAAGGATCTATCTAGGGCTGAGCAGAATCACCTAGATTTTGGATAGAACTAAACTTAGTACTATACAAGGCCCAAAAGTCGCACTTCTCATATCTCAAAAACTAGACCTGATCCAAGGAAACGGATGGCATTTTTGGATTCAGCGCACCAAAAAACCTATAAATCACTTGAAAAACCTTCGACCTTTAAAAAAAAAAAAAAATTAAACGCAGGCCAGTGTTATCGTTGCTAATGACCACAGACGAAATTAGTGATTAACGGTGAAACAAAACCAAGTATGCTTCATGATTTTTTTATTACTGAGACGAAATTAGTGATTAACACTGAAACATAACCAAATATGACTAATGATCTTTTAATTACTACTAAATCAAAACGAGATATTTCATTATCGTTGCTAATGACCGCCGAGACGAAATTAGAGATTAACGTTGAAACATAACTAAGTATGCTTCATGATTTTTTAATTACTGTTCAATCAAAATGAAGTATTTTATCATCGTTGTTAATGACCATTGAGACGAAATTAGTGACTTTAAGAAAAAAGCATCCAGAGAACATACGCGCAGAAGTTGCTTCGAGCATCACTAGAGAACCAGGGACTTATCAAAATAGATTTCATTAAAAGAAGGCGTTCTTTCAAGTAGCCTTGTGGTGCTTCTTTAACATAAATTTTGTCGAAGATTCCTGGTGTGGTTCCTAAATCGTTTCAGCACATTTCTGTGCAGAACATAGAAACGCATATCTTCTCTCTCGTCGGCCTTGTCGACGTTCTTCTCGAACTTGGCCACGACTTTGCTGAACTCGATGAGGTAAGTGTCCTTGCTTTTAAATTTGATGTCGACCCGGGTCCTCTTCCTATGTCCCTCCTGGTCTCCTGAGTTGCTCCGTTTCTTGATGTTTGGTTCTACCGTGCCGGAGGCCAGCGGGAAGGCGTCTCCCGATCTCGGAGAGAATATGGACGTCTGGGATTCTTTGGCTCGTCGATGCTGCATCGAATTCAGGATGATCTTGTTCACCTGCTTACATTTCTTCAAGAAAAATGCATATATGTATATACATATCTATATTAATATCCATCTATATATACTCGTACATTATACATATAAGAACATAAAAACATAAGAACATAAGAATGAAGGAGACTGCAAGAGACCATAAGGCCTACACAAGGCACCTCTATATCCATCACCACCTGTCATCCCCATCCATAAAGTTCTCTAATCGTTTCTTAAAGCAACTGATTGTTTCAGCGCTCACTACATGGTTACTAAGTTTATTCCATTCGTTGGCCACCCTATTAGTAAACTAATTCTTGCCTATTTCCTTCTTAAATCTAAATTTGTCCAATTTAAATCCATTAATACGAGTCCTGTTCTGTTGTTTTAATATGATGACCTTGCTTTCAATACCCTTGATAAAGCCTTTGATCCACTTGAACACCTCTATTAGATCACCCCGCACTCTGCGTCTTTCCAGAGAGAGCAAGTTAAGGTGCCTAAACCTTTCCTGGTAAGGCAAATTTCTGAGTCCATGTATCATTTTGGTAATTTTTCTCTGTACTGATTCTAGTGAATTGGTGTCCATTCTATAAGACGGAGACAAGAACTGTACCGCATAGTCAAGAATGGGTCTAACTATCGCTAGAATTTGATAATTACCTCTGCACTTCTATTTGTTACCGTCTTAGCAATGAAACCTAATGCTCTGTTAGCTTTATTCCTGGTGTTATTGTATTGTTTCCTGGTGCTATTGTACTGTTTCCTGGTTCTAAGGTCCGAACTCACTAGAACTCCCAAGTCTCTCTCGCACTCAGTTCTCTCTAAAAACGTGTTATCTAAGCTGTATCTATTTTCGGGGTTATGTAGCCCTACGTTTAACACGCTACACTTAGAGATATTGAAATTCATTTGCCATTTCACCGACTATGTGAACAATTTTTTAACATCATCCTGGAGAATCTTTGCGTCGTCTCCTGACCTAATTAGGCGTCCTATTTTGGTGTCATTCACGAACTTATAAACATCACTATTTAACCAATCATCTAAGTCGTTTATGTACATAATGAACAACAAGGAACCCAAAGCCGAGCCCTGGGGAACCCCACTAGTAACATTGCCCCACCGGGATTTTATTCCATTCATGGTGACCCGCTGTTTTCTGTTACCGATCCAAGCTCTAATCCATTCTAACACTTTTCCTCCTATGCCATGGGCTTGGATTTTATTTAGTAGTCTCTGGTGTGGCACCTTGTCGAACGCTTTGCTAAAGTCAAGGTAAATCACATCGTAATCATCATTGTTATCTGACACTTTATATACTTTAGTGTAAAAGGATAGAAGATTAGTCACACATGATTTACCCTTGGAGAAACCATGCTGTGTGTCACGAATTAAATTATGTCTCTTGATGTGTTCTCTGAGTCTATTTACTATTATTGATTCAAGCATTTTACCTATAACCGATATCAAACTGATTGGCCTATAGTTGCATATAGACGATTTATCTCCCTTCTTAAAAGCAGGAACAATGTTTGCCTGCCCCCAAGCAGTAGGCACAAAACCAGTGTCTACTGATTTATTAGATATTTCAGTTAACTGGTCTCAGATTTCAAATCAACACTCCTTTAGCACTCTCGGAAAAATTCCGTCTGGACCCGGGGATTTTGTAACTTAAGTCTTTCTATCTGCTTGACTACTTCTACTTTACTAATGCTGATAGTAGATAGTCTACTTTCTTCATCCTCATTGAAAATCGGATGGCAGTCAGGTACCTTATCTAATCTCTCATTGGTAAACACCGAGAGAAAATATTTGTTAAAGTCCTCACTAATTTTTCCTCCGATTCTATCATGACACTTCCATCGTTTTTAATTGAACCTATTCTTTCTTTATTTTTTGTTCTGTAGAGATGAAAGAAACACCTAGGGTTGGATCTTGCTTGACTGACAACTTTAATTTCATAGTAACGTTTCGCTGCACGTGTATTCTTTTTAACCAGTTTTGCCATTTCGTTATATCTTGATCTAAGGCGTGTTTCCCCGTTTTTTTATTATTATTTATTTTTTTTTATTTATTTTTTTTTATGTAAAATCCTCTTTTCCTTCCGATCTCATGTTTCAGTCTGTCCGTCATCCATTTGGGAGTATTATTATTCTTTCTCATTGACTTCAGGGGAATAAATGTATTCTGTGCATTAATAATTAAATCAGATTGTTATCCATTTCATCCAAATCGCTGACCTGGCTGTTTACCCCCCGCCCCCAAGTGACCTGACCCAAGGTATGCATATCATCCTCCGTGACCCGACCCCTGGTCATGACCTAACCCATGGTCATGACCTGACCCATGGTCATGTCCCAAGTCTTGACCACGCAGGTGATGGACGAATCATCTGTATGGCATTTCATATTCAATTTCAAATAGGTTTTTATCTTTTCAAAATTGGCTCGCCTGAAGTCTGGTACTTGGACGTTATGCGTACTTTTTATTTTTTTCCAAATAATATTAAATCTTATTTTTTGATGATCGCTAGAGCCTAGACTATCTCCCACTTTTACGTTACTCATTATTAGTTAAAAGTAAGTCCAGAGTATTTTCTCCCCTCGTAGGATTGATAAATGTTTGTTTTAGGAAACTATCCTGCACCACATTCAAAAAAAAATTTCGCTTCCTGGTCTCCTACTAAAATTTCCCAGTCAATGTTTAAATAATTAAAATCTCCCATGGTCACAACGTTTTTGCACTGGGACGCTCTGCGAATTTTATGAATCAGGGGATCAGTCTGCTCAATGCTGAGGTTAGGAGGTCTATACAGGCCACCAATGATAAGTTTCTTTTTCTTGCCTATAATCTCCACTCAAATAGATTCCGTACTGTCCTCTTCCTTAATCGAATTGTTGATAATACAGTTTACTGTATTTTTAACGAAAAATGCTACTCCTCCCCCACTCCTGCCAACCCTGTCCTTATGAAAAAAATTATATCTTTCTATTTCGATTTCAGGAAGGAAATACTTATCAGCCATGTTGATCCAGGATTCAGTAATAGCTATTATATCAAAATTCTCTACAGATGCTTTACCTCGTGTGTGTGTGTGTGTGTGTGTGTGTGTGTGTGTGTGTGTGTGTGTGTGTGTGTGTGTGTGTGTGTGTGTGTGTGTGTGTGTAATATATATAGGCAAAGTAACTACTATGGAAAAAGACAACCGGAGCTGAGCGCTTTCGTGTATTACATATTCAATGCAGAAATACATAGGGAGTAGAAACATAATATACAGTAGTGAAAATGCCACGTGGACACAAGAGATCCATGTGTTAATGGTGGTAGAAAAAGTAGTGACCAAATATCATAGTGAGAAAATGTCATAGGAACGTAGGAAACTCTCCATAGATACAAGGTTAGGATCAGATGTCTAATAGTTCTCATACATGGATCATATTTACCTTTTCTTTACAAATAAATGATCTATTTTATACAATCCTAGATTAGATAAAAATTATTTTGATTTGTGTATTTGATTAAACTACTTACAATTATGCTCCTTTCGATAATGGTATTACTGAAAGTAATCACACTAGCATTATACCAATCGATAAGGGGATTAAAAGTGCTTAGACGTATAGAAATAACACTTGAATCATTCCCATCTTTTACATATTTTTATGTTTCATTCTAACATTTTGCCGTTTGATCAATGTAGAACTCATTACATATTCTACAAGGAGTTTTATATATACAAACCCCTTTGGCAATTTGGAATTATTAATAAGGTATTGTTTAATATCGTTATTATTACTGAAGGCTTCGTTGATATCAAAATGCTTGAGTAAATTAAGAACGTTAACTAATTTTTCTTAGTAGGGTAACACTACTAGATTATTATGGACAAAGGGTTTGACTGATTTTGTGTTGTAAAAGTTTTCCTTGCAAAATTGTAAGATAGGTCAATGAAACGTTTAGAATATTTCAATTTAACACCAATAGAATAGAATTTTCTTATTTTCTCATCAATGTACTCAGACCTACAAACTCGCAAAGCTCTTAGGAAAATTGATGAGAAAACCTATCTATTTACATTATCAGGGTGGGAATAATAATAATGTAAGAGCCTACATTGGCTGGCTTTCTGTATACAATTTAAAGTTCTATGTATGATGAAGTGGAAAATAATGGTGTGTTACCTTTCTTAGATGTAAACATTCATCGTACTGATAGGAACCTTAAATGACGACCACACATGTATGTGCATATGTGTATGATTTGCATGCGTACACATTATATATATATATATATATATATATATATATATATATATATATATATATACATATATATATGTGTGTGTGTGTGTGTGTGTGTGTGTGTGTGTGTGTGTGTGTGTGTGTGTGTGTGTGTGTGTGTGTGTGCGTGTGTGCGTGTGTGCGTGTGTGTGTATTTACCTAGTTGTGTTTTACGGGAAGGGGAGCTATGCTCGGAGGGTCCCGTCTTCATATCTCATTCTATCTAAACTGTACTGTACTGTTTTTGCACACACCACTTTCTCATCTAGCTTGTTCCAAATGTCTATTACTCCGAAATATGTGTGTGTGTGTGTGTGTGTGTGTGTGTGTGTGTGTGTGTGTGTGTGTGTGTGTGTGTGTGTGTGTGTGTGTGTGTGTGTGTGTGTGTGTGTGTGCGTATGTTTGTGAGAATGTGTGTGTATGTGCGTGTATGTACTGTATATATATATATATATATATATATATTTTAAATATTTATGTATATATACATACATACACACACACACACACACACACACACACACACTCACATATATATATATATATATATATATATATATATATATATATATACATGCATATATTGTGTGTGTGTGTGTGTGTGTGTGTGTGTGTGTGTGTGTGTGTGTGTGTGTGTGTGTGTGTGTGTGTGTGTGTGTGTGTGTGTGTGTGTGTGTGTGTGTGTGTGTGTGTGTGCGTTGTGTTTGTGTGTGTTCGAGTGCGTGCCTGTGTGTGTGTCAGTGTAGTATACTTATTAATGGCATTGTTAGTGTTATTCTTATTGTTATTGTTAGTGTTAGTGTTATTGTTAGTGTTATTGTTAGTGTTCGCCTTAAAGGTTCGTACTCTTACCTAATATCAGTAAGATTCCGGGTAAGAACAGATATTTATATTTCAGAATATCTCCACTGATTCCATGAATATTGCGAGAAAGTAAAACAAAATCCACCTGAGAGTG
>NC_134786.1:68261618-68266618 GCF_046742065.1 Oratosquilla oratoria
CACACACTTACACACACTTACACACGAGGAGGGGAGAGAGGACGAGAGAGAGGACGAGGACGAGAGGACGAGAACGAGAGAGAGGACGAGAGAGAGGACTAAGACCAGAGAGAGAACGAGAACGAGAGAGAGAACGAGAACGAGAGGCAGAACGAGAACGAGAGGCAGAACGAGAACGAGAGAGAGGACGAGAAAGAGAGAGAGGACGAGAACTAGAGAACGAGAACGAGAGAAGGAGAACGACAGAAGGAGAACGAGAGGACGAGAACGAGAGGACGAGAACGAGAGGACGAGAACGAGAGGACGAGAACGAGAGGACGAGAACGAGAGGACGAGAACGAGAGGACGAGAACGAGAGGACGAGAACGAGAGGACGAGAACGAGAGGACGAGAACGAGAGGACGAGAACGAGAGGACGAGAACGAGAGGACGAGAACGAGAGGACGAGAACGAGAGGACGAGAACGAGAGGACGAGAACGAGAGGACGAGAACGAGAGGACGAGAACGAGAGGACGAGAACGAGAGGACGAGAAAGAGAGAACGATAAAGAGAAAGAGAGAACGATAAAGAGGAAGAGAGAACGATAAAGAGGAAGAGAGAACGATAAAGAGGAAGAGAGAACGATAAAGAGGAAGAGAGAACGATAAAGAGAAAGAGAGAACGATAAAGAGAAAGAGAGAACGATAAAGAGAAAGAGAGAACGATAAAGAGGAAGAGAGAACGATAAAGAGGAAGAGAGAACGATAAAGAGGAAGAGAGAACGATAAAGAGGAAGAGAGAACAATAAAGAGAGAGAACGATAAAGAGAAAGAGAACGATAAAAAGAGAGAGAACGATAAAGAGAGAGAGAACGATAAAGAGAAAGAGAACGATAAAGAGAAAGAGAGAACGATAAAGAGAAAGAGAGAACGATAAAGAGAAAGAGAGAACGATAAAGAGAAAGAGAGAACGAGAAAGAGAAAGAACGAGAAAGAGAAAGAGAACGAGAACGAGAAAGAGAGAACGAGAAAGAGAAAGAACGAGAAAGAGAGAACGAGAAAGAGAAAGAGAACGAGGAAGAGAAAGAGAACGAGGAAGAGAAAGAGAGAACGAGAAAGAGAGAACGAGAAAGAGAAAGAGAGAACGAGAAAGAGAAAGAGAGAATGAGTAAAGAGAAAGAGAACGAGAAAGAAAAAGAGAGAACGAGAAAGAAAAAGAGAGAACGAGAAAGAGAAAGAGAGAACGAGAAAGAGAAAGAGAACGAGAAAGAGAGAGAACGAGAAAGAGAGAACGAGAAAGAGAAAGAATGAGAAAGAGAGAGAAAGAGAAAGAATGAGAAAGAGAGAACGAGAAAGAGAGAACGAGAAAAAGAAAGAGAGAACGAGAAAGAGAAAGAGAACGAGAATGAGAAACGGAGAATGAGAATGAGAGTACGAGAACGAGAGAGAACGAGAAAGAGAACAAGAAAGAGAGAACGAGAAAGAGAACGAGAGAGAGAGAACGAGAAAGAGAGAACGAGAAAGAGAGAACGAGAAAGAGAGTACGAGAAAGAGAACGAGAAAGAGAGAACGAGAAAGAGAGAACGAGAAAGAGAGAACGAGAAAGAGAGAACGAGAAAGAGAACGAGAAAGAGAGAACGAGAAAGAGAGAACGAGAAAGAGAGAACGAGAAAGAGAGAACGAGAAAGAGAGAACGAGAAAGAGAGAAGAAAGAAAGAAGGAACGAGAAAGAGAGAACGAGAAAGAGAGAACGAGAAAGAGAACGAGAGAGAACGAGAAAGAGAGAACAAGAAAGAGGGAACGAGAAAAAGAGAACGAGAAAGAGAACGAGAGAGAACGAGAGAGAACGAGAAAGAGAGGACGAGAAAGAGAGAACGGGAAAGAGAGGACGAGAAAGAGAGTACGAGAAAGAGAGAACGAGAAAGAGAACGAGAAAGAGAGGACGAGAAAGAGAGGACGAGAAAGAGAGAACGAGAAAGAGAGAACGAGAAAGAGAGAACGAGAAAGAGAGGACGAGAAAGAGAGGACGAGAACACCGGTTCTACTACATACTGTATTCCAAGAAGGAACAGCTTTTCTTATCTCCATCCGTGTGGTGAAATGTCACTTCTACGCTTGTCAATAGCTAAAATGTCTCTCCTGCAGTCTTGTGAACATGTTTTCACGGGTGACAAGATTTCAATAATCAATAATCATAAATCCTTCCCTATCTTGCTCCTCTGATTTGAAACATTTTCAACTGAATAATTTAGTGACAGCCATGCCATACTTCTACTGAACGTTGTGTGTGTGTGTGTGTGTGTGTGTGTGTGTGTGTGTGTGTGTGTGTGTGTGTGTGTGTGTGTGTGTGTGTGTGTGTGTGTGTGTGTGTGTGTGTGTGTGTGTGTGTGTGTGTGTGTGTGTGTGTGTGTGTGTGTGTGTGTGTGTGTGTGTGTGTGTGTGTGTGTGTGTGTGTGTGTGTGTGTGTGTGTGTGTGCGTGTCAAAAAAGGTACATTGAAAAATACGAATATGCTTTCAAGAACATGTTCCAAAAGGTGACTATATAAGATGTAATTCCCTTTACTAACAAAAATAATGTTTACAAGATATCAGTAAATATCTGTATGTGGAGGTGGGGTGAGTGTGGTGTGTATCATGAAAGGCTCATTGAGAAATATGAACAGGTTTTATGAATACTCGTATGTTGGAAGAGGAGACTATATAAGGTGTAATTCCCTTTACTATGAAAAATAATCTTGTAAAATATGTACAGCATTAGTAAAGAAATAAATAGATATGCGACAGAAGAACAACAAGGAACTATTTGAAACTATGAATCATTATATGTTTGGCATACATCAAGAAACATGGAGATATTAAAGGTGGAGATAATAAAAATTTAAAAATTTGAGAGAGACTGACACAGAAAGATGTGTGTGCGAGCGTGCGTGCGTGCGTGTGTGTGTGTGTGTGTGTGTGTGTGTGTGTGTGTGTGTGTGTGTTGTGCGTGTAGTCATTGTGTGTAGGTGTCGTCATTGTGTGTGTGTGTGTGTGTGTGTGTGTGTGTGTGTGTGTGTGTGTGTGTGTGTGTGTGTGTGTGTGTGTGTGTGTGTGTGTGTGTGTTTATGTAGTGTGTATACACGTTTGTGTGCTTAAGTATCTTCTTGAAATTGTATAACTTGCGACATAATATGATGACACATATAAAGATGTTTATTTGTCCTATATTCGTGCACCACACCAACATGTATACGTCCTTTTCAACGCTTTTACGGAAAAACGTGTGACCTCAAAGGAAATATCAAGTTGTACAACTCTTTGGGATGGAACAGCTTGAGAAATAAAAGGAATTTGAAGAAGGCAAACACTATTATATCCTGCCATACAAGCAAAACATCTTAAATGAATGTAAATTATTTTATTCACTTAATACTTTTTAATTCTTTGATAGAATTAACACAATTGAGCATATACTTTTATCATAAGCCATTTTACTTATATGTAGGTTTCTTATTAATACACATTGACTGACACGCTTTAATAGATTTAACATAAATGAATAACTGATTTGAGATTACGAATTAATATGTACATGTGTGTATGTGTGTGTGTTCACCACGGTGCGTGTGTGTGTGTGTGTGTGTGTGTGTGTGTGTGTGTGTGTGTGTGTGTGTGTGTGTGTGTGTGTGTGTGTGTGTGTGTGTGTGTGTGTGTGTGTGTGTGTGTGTGTGTGTGTGTGTGTGTGTGTGTGTGTGTGTGTGTGTGTGTGTGTGTGTGTGTGTGTGTGTGTGTGTGTGTGTGTGTGTGTGTGTGTGTGTGTGTGTGTGTGTGTGTGTGTGTGTGTGTGTGTGTGTGTGTGTGTGTGTGTGTGTGTGTGTGTGTGTGTGTGTGTGTGTGTGTGTGTGTGTGTGTGTGTGTGTGTGTGTGTGTGTGTTCACCACGGTCTCGGATCATGCGTTGGACACGCGGTCGACAGCCATTAACCTCCCAGACAGGAGCTCAGATATCGTATAACTGATCTATGGGTTATATGTGATCTTACACGCACACACACATCCAACTCCCCGCCAACAAGATACTAAAATTATTTCAACCCTAGGCAGAATTCGAACCTGGACCTCCGTTGTGGCAGCCGGGAACTCTACCAACCGCGCACTCTACCAACCGCGCCATTGAGTTATATGTATTCACCTTGGTCTTTGGATCACGTACTGGATTCATGATCCACAGATATTTCCCTCCCGGAAGAGAGCTCAGAGCTCATATGACCGATCTATGGGTAATGCTGTGACTTTACACGCACACACACACCCAACTCCCCGCCCACGAGAGTTGGAGTAACGACTGGAAGCGCAGCGATACTGAAATTATTTCAGCTTTGGGCGGGATTCGAACCCGGACCTCCGTAGTAGCAGCCGGGAACTCTGCCAAATGCACCGTGTGTGTGTGTGTGTGTGTGTGTGTGTGTGTGTGTGTGTGTGTGTGTGTGTGTGTGTGTGTGTGTGTGTGTGTGTGTGTGTGTGTGTGTGTGTGTGTGTGTGTGTGTTTACTCTTTAGGGTTGCCCTGTAATGAACGAAATCTGACCAAGAATAAAAAACATTGCAAATTATGCTAACAGGATGAAATGGCTTCTTTCCCAGTTGTAAACTATATTGTGGCTAATTAATTACTTTTCCGTATATTCTAACAAAGAGAGTTTGCATCATTCATATTTTTGTCAAATTATGAAAACATTCATTTGTATGTTTTTTTTGTTATATCTCTGAGAAAGAAATTTAAATATTTTTTTTTCATTCGTATTTGGATCAATACATTACGCATTTCCAAGAGCCCTTACGAGTTAATATTTTCAAAATTAACGAGCAGAGCTAGGATACCAATGAAATCATACAAAAATTATCATAAATCACACGAACAAATAAATATCGGAATTTTCTTTATTATTTTTACAATAAAGTATTACTTCGTTTGAAATTCATCACCTCGGAAATATATGTAATAATTGTGTGCAAGTTATAAACAGCCACTTTTTCATAATGC
>NC_134786.1:68271618-68279118 GCF_046742065.1 Oratosquilla oratoria
TAAAGGGAATTGACAACATCAAAAGTGACAAAATTTTCACATTGAATGAGAATCAGACAAGAAACAATGGTCTCAAACTGTCCGGAAATAGATTCAATTTGGAAGTAGGTAGAAACAACTTTGCCAACCGTGTAGTTAATGAATGGAATAAACTTCCTGCACAGGTAGTGCAATGTAGTTCAGTTCGAAGCTTTAAGAATCATTTAGATAAATACCTAAGTAAGATGCTGTAATGATTATAATTTATGTTATATTATTTGTTTTTGTTTTGTTATCATTTGTCTGTCTGATTTTCATTTATTATTAGTTATATGTAAATTTATTATCATTTACTATTTACCTGTTTGTTTGTTATTCAACTATACCTATGCATTTATTTATGTAATTTATTTGTTATTTACATTATTATATTTTAAATTTATTATTAATGATTTTTTTTTTTTTTTTTCATCCGACCTAGATATGGATCAAAAGGTCTCCTGTCGGCATGCTCCGCCTTTGTAATCCTTTGTAATCATTTCGACACTACATGGGCAGTCACGAATTTCATGACGTGAACAAAATGCACACACACGCGCGCGCGCACATACACACACACACACACGCACATGCACACGCACACGCACGCACGCACACACACACACACAAACACACACACACACACACACACACACACACACACACACACACACACACACACACACACACACACACACACACACACACACACACACACACACACACACACACACACACACACACACAATCGCACAAACACACACTCTCACACACACACACACACACACACACACACACACACACACACACACACACACACACACACACACACACACACACACACACACACACACACGACTCGGTGGCGCGGTTGGTAGAGTCCCAGACTGTCAGTATGGCGGTACAGGCGGTCCCTGGTTCGAATCCTGCCCAGGGCTGAAATTATTTCAGTATCGCTGTGCTTCGAGTCGTTACTCCAACTCTCGTGGGCGGGGAGTTGGGTGTGTGTGTGCGTGTAAGGTCATAGCTCTGAACTCTCTTCCGGCAAGGAAATTAGCTGTCGATCACTAGTCCAACACGTGATCCAAAGACCAAGGTGAATTACACACACACACACACACACACACACACACACACACACACACACACACACACACACACACACACACACACACACACACACACACACTGAACCCTATTGATTGGCCCTGCCTACTGAATAACACTGATTTTGAGCAGAACAATAAACGTCAAAGTGTGGCATTATAGCTTCGGTGGTCAAATGAAGTAGAATTAAATCCCTTTGTATTTGGTCCTATCATCAACTGAATAAGATTGTCTTGTATCAGTAGAAGGCACTGGAAGGTCTAATTAAGATCAACTTATTTTTATTACCACAGGACTGTTCCACAGCTGAATAAAATCAGCTAATGTATACTAGATAAGAATATACAAAGCATATCACTGTAGAAATATGATTAATTGAAACAATCGTAACTGAGTTATCTTTGTTCTCGGTAGCATAGGATCATTCCTACTGTTCAATGAAGTTGTATGGAGTTGAACGAGACGAGCTTTGAGATACGCCACCGTAGCAAACGAGGCATAAATGTTGGTGAAACTATATGTTAACTTCTAAAATGCATCTAAGTTACTTTTGCCCAGGCTAATATCAAACAATATAAGTAATGAGAAATATAAGAAATATTGATATAAAATATAGATATTATATGAGCATAAATATATAAAATATAGATATATGAGCATAAATATATAAAATATAGATATCAATATAAAGAAATATACAAGTAATGAAAACTCTAAATTCGCGGGTGAAGAAGGGACTTGATGGGTGCCCCCCCCCCTTTTTTTGAGCCATCAACTAAGTCAAATAATTTGAAACAAAACAAGACAAAAATACTCTGAATGAATCATAGCAATTATTTTTCTCTCTTATACATAAGCCTTCAACTAAGAACTATATCACTGTTTGAAAAGGTTATGCAGTGTGCTGTGTTGACAAAAAAAAAAATCTTGCCATTTATTCAACTCGCATTAGATATATATCATTCATTTGCAGAGCACGTGATGTATTTTTGTATATACAAATTAAAAATTTAAAGGAATTTTAGGAACGGAATTGCATGAATGTTGTAATATTAGTGGTTTTATATTTGAATAATCAAATTCAGGAAAGTTGACAGGATTTGCCTGTGTACAAAAAACAATCTGCTAGTATTTGTAATGGGGACTATAAAATACGTGACATCACTATTCGAAATAATTCATCATAATCGAGTCTTTTTAGTTGTATAACAAAAAAATTGTGGTCATAAAACGAATGAATGAATCAATCAATATACTTACATATACCAATGGTTCTTTCCCCTTTACAAAAAAACAAAACAAAAAAAAAACACAAGATCCACTCCCACCCGTTCCATCCCCACACACTCCACTCCCATCCACCTCCATCCCTCCCTCTTATCTTGGCTCCTGAATGACGGGTCATCCCTGCATCTCGCCCACTACCCTGGGTCAAAAGCAATGCAGCAAGACACAGCACATCCACAGCGAGGCCGCTTCATTTAATCGGCGACCCCCACGCCCTCCGTCTCCTCATGCGGAAAAAAGAGAAGACGAGGAGAAATCCCTTCAGGCTGTGTCAAACTATCATTCACACATACTCCCTCATCTCCGCCATCCCCCACCCACTCCCTTCCATACATTACAGCATCATCCATACACAATCATTCTCCCCGTCTGGGGTATTGGCTACATGTTATTGTGATTTTAAAAGCTGTTCAGTACCATGCAGCTGATACTTTATGGTCTATATGGGGTGCCCCTACGTACCAGTCACATATTATTGTCTGTGATAGAGGAACTATCTATTCATAGAGAAATTATGATACTTTGTTATACTGCGACTAGTTCCTATGTTATGCTGTTCCTCATTCTTGATACTGTCCTATACCACTTCTCTGAATGATCATTTCCTCTCTTCACCGAACCCTGTGGTGGGGGAGAAGAATACAGCAACCGAGTGTTTCCACTTGAGTCATAAGAGGCGACAAAAAGGTTTTCAGAAGGTTAAGTTGGGAAGAGAAGGTTTGAAGATTAGTGACGAATATTCAAGCCACCAAAGATTTGCGGATGACATTATTCTTATTTCAGAAAGAGCAGAAGACTTGCAAGATATGCTGAGTGATCTGAACAAGGAAAGACTCAAAGTAGGTTTAAAAATGAATAAGAGTAAAACCAAAGTAATGTTCAAGACAAAAGTTTAAAGTAAAGAGATTATAATCGATGGTGAGAGTCATAAAGTTGAAGAGTATAATTATTCAGGCCAGATGGTGAAAATAACGAAAGATCATGATAATGAAATAAAAAAATGTATTACAATCGGTTGGAAACTGTTTGGTAAATATAATAAAATCCTAAAAGAGGCTCTCTACCTTTATGTTTGAAAGGTAAAGTTTACAATCAATGCATTCTGCCTGCAATAATCTACGGGTGTGAGACTTCTTGGAAACTAACGAAGGCGATGGAAACAAAACTAAGTACTGCACAGAGGAGAATGGAGAGATCAATGATGAGAATAACGCTGAGAGACCGAAAAATAGCAAGCTGGGTGAGAGAGCAGACTAGAAAGATATTGTGGAGGCGGTAAAGGAGAGGAAGTGGAATTGGGCAGTTGGTGCGAACGACTGAGGAGCGATGGAGCAAGTGTGTTACTGAGTGGCCGCCGCGAGATGGGAAGCGTGGAAGAGGTAGACCAGACAGAAGGTGGAGAGAGGAGATTGAAAAGTTTGCAGGAGTAGAGGTTGGCGCGGTCGTGTGAATCATGGAATGCTATGAAGGATGCCTTTGCTCAGAAGTGCGCTCACGATGGCTGAGTTGATATTACATATATATGTATATGTATATATATCTATATATATATATATATATATATATATATATATGTATATGTATACACATACATATATATCTATAAAGGTGTGTGGACGAGTGTGTGTGTGTGTGTGTGTGTGTGTGTGTGTGTGTGTGTGTGTGTGTGTGTGTGTGTGTGTGTGTGTGTGTGTGTGTGTGTGCGTGTGCGTGTGTGCATGTGTGCGTGTGTATGTGTGTATATGTGTATGAGTGTATATGTGTGTGTGTGGGCATATGTGTGTGTGGGCATGTGCGTGTGTGGGCATGTGTGTGTGTGAGCATGTGTGTGTGTGTACGTGCGTGATTCACCATGGTCTTGGGTCACGTCTTGGACTCATGATTGGGTAATACCGTGACCTTACACGCGCACGCACGCACACACACACACACACACACACACACACACACACACACACACACACACACACACACACACGCACGCACACACGCACACACGCGCACACACACACACGCACACACACACACACGCACGCACACACACACACACAACTCCCCGCCCACGAGAGTTGGAGTAACAATCCGCAGCGCAACGGTACTGAAATGATTTCAACTTTGGGCGGGATTCGAACCCGGACCACTGTAGTGTCAGGCAAGAACTCTAACCACTGTGCCACAAGGTTGTTTGTGTGTGTGTGCTTGCATGTGTGGGCGCTTGCATGTTCCTATGTAATTATGAGTGTTTCCTTACGTGCATGTGGTTATGTTATTGTATTACAATCTTCTACATAGGTAGGTGCAAGCATTTGACTGCGTTCCCTGTGTGCAAGAGAGCTTACGACGTTCATGGCCGAGAAGAGAAGCGTAGTCCTCCAAACCAAGATGTCGAAACTGCAATCGGATCCAATTTCGACCGAACGTGTTCTGAAGTTCTGCGAAGTCTGTATTGTAAACCTTCGAATTTGGGCCGTTCCAGTATTATTTGGGGGTCCTTATTGAATGCAAGCTTTTGCATACTTGTTTCACACAACTATTCGTTTATATATTATTTATTTTTAGAATTCCTATGTTTTGGTAGATATGTAGTGTACGCTTTTTTTTTTAATAAATTTCTCTGTGTAATAACAAACGTTTCTGTCACTCGTCTCTTAATATTTCATTGCTGCATTGTATCATTGATTTGTTATGTATATTTCTTCAATTACAGCCTACTTTTATTCAAGCGCATGTTTCGTTTGGATATTTTTTTTTATCTATTTACTCATTGATCTATTTAAGTTATTTATCACCTCTTTCTATATTTATGTCTTTACATATCTATTTGTTATCGCTTTCATATTTTTTCTTGTTCTTGTAGAAAACAAATGCCAAACAAGTCTACAGGATTCAAATTTCGTTTCCTGTCCTTTTCCATCCTTGTCCACCAGAATGTTCGCCTGAGCTTCATTGTCTACAGGGCTTTACACAATCACTTCCATTTGTTTCCGTTTGAGCGTTTCCTCTCCTACATATATTCTGCCTTTTTCCATGGAAAATTTTGTATATGCACATATTTACTAGTTTATGAGTGTGTGCCTATGTTCCTGCGTGTGTGTGTACTTGTTCACGTATACGCAGTGAATTTTCTATTCTTCTAGTTCAGCTATGAAAGCATACACACACACACACACACACACACACACACACACACACACACACACACACACACACACACACACACACACACACACACACACACACCACACACACACACACACACACACACACACACACATATATATATATATGTATATATGTATATATATATATATATATATATATTGGGGGCTCATGGCTGACTTTACATAGTACAGAATGGCATATACATATCTCCATTTCACGTTTTTTTGGTATATGAATTAATTTGAAATATACAGTACACAATGTATGTTTATTTATTTCAACAGCTGCCCAATCTTCCTCCTCCGCATTTATCCAAAACTCAATATTGGTCAGGACCTGGCGCAAGGTTCCCCACCCAAATGAGGTGGGCGGTAAATGTGAGTGCGAGGGGCAGGGGACTGGAATTGGTTAGTGAGGGTGGAAGGAAGTAGGAGATGAGCCGTTTGTTGCCTGCTGATGACACTACGTTTGTGGTTATGTCAGAGGGGTGTTTATGATAGTGACGGGATTTGGGAAGTTATGTGATAGGAAGTAGTTGAGAATAAAAGTGGATAAATGTAAGGTGATTAGATGTGCATATGGACAAGAATGGTAGTGAGTTGGAGTTAAGTCCTATAGGAAAAAAAGCTAAAAGAGGAGGATCGTTTTAAGTTCTTCGGGTCACATGTAGCAGGGAATGGAGGAGTGAGATGTAAAGGTAAACAGTAGAATAAGAAAAACGAATTCAATGTCGTGGGGGGAATGAAAAGACTCACTAGAAAAAAGTATCTTGTGGTAGATACAAAGAGAAGACTATGTGTAGGGGTGATTGTGCCTACGACATTGTATGAGGCAGCGAGTCGAAGAGAAAGGTTTGCCATGTAAATGAAGGGATGGGGGTTAAACAGGTTCGGCTGCTGGGGGCATGTTAGGCCTTGCTACGGTTCCTCTGACCTAGACAGTGGGTGAAGGAAGAGTTAGGAATGGATTGAGGGGAGGGGAACTAAATGATTTGGCTAGCTACCTTCCTTATAAGGGGGGAAGAATCCTTTTACTATTTTTTTTTCTTTTTTATACAAATTTCATGCTTCAATCAAAATCAGCTAATCTGTTCTCCAGTCTATTACAGAAGTGCTCTTTGAATGTTCCCCCCCTCTATTTTTGTTCTTTTCTCTTGTTTTCATTCTCCCCCTCTTTTCTCTCTCTCTCTCTCTCTCTCTCTCTCTCTCTCTCTCTCTCTCTCTCTCTCTCTCTCTCTCTCTCTCTCTCTCTCTCACGTCTCGTTCTGTGCTCAAAATTGTGACTTATTTTTGTGCAAGAATTCGTCCTTTTCATTCTCCGTTCAGTTTGCCTTCACATTTTCAATCTTTTGCACTTTTACATTTCTTCTCCATATTCTAAGTTCTTCTTTTCTTTTCTTTTTCTCTTCTATCCTATTAATTTTTTTTTCTTGTAACTCACTTCCTTCATCAGCGTTTTTACTATCATTCGAATTTAGTTTCTTCTATCTGTTGTACAACACAATTTCAGATATTCAATTATATTTTTACTGCTATTGCTCTCTTCCTTCCTATTTTTTCATTCCTCATTGATTTCCTATCAGATCATGACAATTTTATCTCCCTTGTATTATTTTTTTCACTATCACTTACGAATGAAGAAAGAGGTACTTCATTAATACTATCATATAAAAATGAATTTTGAATTGAAGTTCAGACCCTGAAAAAAGCGATTGCTGACCTACAAAAATTAAATTAAATTAATGAACAAGAGAAATTTTATGGAAGCCAAAAACCACACCCCTACGATCAGTAATTGCACATGAAGATTAACAAGATTAGTAGATAATGAAAATGAATTGTTCATTTCAATAACTAATATCACCGGCACATACCATGCACACGAAAACATGTACACACACACACACACACTCGCACACCCATACAC
>NC_134786.1:68281618-68294118 GCF_046742065.1 Oratosquilla oratoria
TAAAGAAAAATGTTTAAAAGAGGTGTGGAAGTCAGAGGTAGACAGAGTGAACTTCAGGGGACGACCGAGGATGAGATGGATGGATGGGGTGAAAAGGGCGTTGAGCAAGAGGGGAATGTCTGTTGAGGAAGGAAGGGAGGAGGAAGGAAATAGGGATGAGTGGAGAATGGCTGTGTATAGATGATACTGTGATGCAAGGAAAGAAGGGGTGGGGGAGGGGGGAGGTTAGGGACTGGCTGTGTGTGAATTGTATTTTGACGCAATCCGAAAGGATTTCTCCCTGTCTTCTCTCTTTATGCACGAGGGAACGGAAAGTGGGGGTCGCCGATTAAATGAAGCGGGCTTGCTGTGGATGTGCTGTGCCATGCTACATTGCTTCTGGCCTAGGGTAGTGGGTGGGATGCAGAGGGGACCCGTCAGCCACGAGGAGCTAAGATGAGAGAGGGGGTGGGTTATGGATAGGAGTGGAAGGGGTGGGAATGAAATGTGTGGGACACTGATTTGGCTACCTCCCTGGTAAAGGGGGAAAAAGCCCTTCGTATATAGAATATATATATATACTCGCAAAGCTTTTCAGTTTCCATTTGATATAGTATTAAGTAGATGAACTAGTATTTGATTATATGTTTGTAGATTCTTTCCCTTGAATATATATTGTGTGCTCGAAATACATGACTTTAATTTCATAATTTGTACAACAAAGATCATATCAAGGGCATTACTCAATATATATCACTATGAAATATACAATACCATTAGAGCCGATGGGGCCTCGCTTACTTATTTGTTATTACGACCTCTATTATTCACAGGGTATAAATGAGGTCGTTAGAATTAATATGTTTATGCATTAAGCCTTAATGCACCGTATAGATTTTGTTGTGACAGTTGACTGCAGGGTCAGACTGTAGGTTGGCCGAGTTCTCGATGGAAACTGGTATGACCTAGATCTGTCTCTTAAATGTTTAATATAGTCTGTCCTTTTCAGAGACAGATTATGTATAGTGTTGGTACGACTTTGAATATATAACAGTTTTATGACGAGTACTAGTGCTCCATAATTACTTGTTTGACACTTCATTCAAGGAAGATTGGATGGAATGAAAGAGCTTTAGTGTCTTACTTAGGACCTAAGATGAATACCACCTTAATGAAACAATAGCGACACGACGTCAGTCTTGTCGCATTGTGGACACAACCGCGTCAGGTTTATGCATTCGGCCATTAGTCATGTGGGAGTGAAGTTTGAGGATTGTCGCATAATGTCAGAGGTGAAGTGGGGTAAGAAATAATATATCAAGTTGATATATGTTAGAATGTTAGCTTATTTCAAGATGAAGAAATAATTAATACGCATATATCAGCAATTTTCGTTTGATAAGGAAAATAATGATAATAAGTCGTTCTGTAATGGCTTTCTAGATGACATGCAACTAGACACTACTCTTATTTAATTAAAGTCTAAAAATATCAAGTCTTAACTCAATTGAGAAACACTAGATGATGATGTCACGCATATAATTCAAGATATTCGTTTATGATTAAAGGTTATAACATTATTTACGATTAAACAAAGACTGAATGTTTAGATATTTTGCTTTAGACAAAATATAAGAATACTTTCCCTAAAATAAGAAAACACATACCAGTAGTTTACTATACTACACAAACTGAACGAGTACAGGAAGACAGTAATTACAGCCGTTTACTCTGTAATTGGCAACAAAAGCTTAATAGTTTCAACATTTAATAGCATTCCTTCATGTACCAATCATGAAAATCGAGCAAATTTGACAACAGTCATGATGTTGATAGAGGTATGATGTACAATGCGTTATTCAAGTCTATGTTTACATCATAGTATTACGGTTCAATTGGTCATGTCAGTGAAACACTGGAATTGCACCAGCTGTTATCTAGCAGCTGTCAATAACACATGGATAAAAAAAATTAAATAACATTTCAAACCCTGTTGTTATTTTTTATTGTGCTATTGTATGTGTGTGTGTATGTATGTGTGTGTATGTGTGTGTGTGTGTGTGTGTGTGTGTGTGTGTGTGTGTGTGTGTGTGTGTGTGTGTGTGTGTGTGTGTGTGTGTGTGTCTGTCTGTGTGTGTCTGCCTGTGTGTGTCTGCCTGTGTGTGTCTGCCTGTGTGTGTCTGCCTGTGTGTGTCTGCCTGTGTGTGTCTGCCTGTGTGTGTCTGTCTGTGTGTGGGTCTGTGTGTAGGTCTGTGTGTGGGTCTGTGTTTACGTGTGTGTGTACGTGTGTGTGTACGTGTGTATATATGTGTGCGTGTGTGCGTGTGTACGAGTGTACGAGTGTACGAGTGTACGGGTGTGCGGGTGTGCGGGTGTGCGGGTGTGCGGGTGTGCGGGTGTGCGGGTGTGCGGGTGTGCGGGTGTGCGGGTGTGCGGGTGTGCGGGTGTGCGGGTGTGCGGGTGTGTGGGAGTGAGAGTGAGTGAGTGAGTGAGTGAGTGAGTGTGTGTGTGTGTGTGTGTGTGTGTGTGTGTGTGTGTGTGTGTGTGTGTGTGTGTGTGTGTGTGTGTGTGTGTGTGTGTGTGTGTGTGTGTGTATGTATGTTGTCCGTATGCGCATTGTATATGCGCGTGACTTACATGGATTGGTAAACGCGAGTAGGAAGAGTTGCACGAGGTATGTCTGCGAGAGGAAATGGTGGTGAAGTGGTACAGGGTTACACTGAAGTGTACAGAGTCGAGATAGAAACAGGAAAGTATGTAAAATTAGTCTTTAAGAAACAGAGAGACAGGAAAGAGCGAGGGTTGAGGAATGACGGGTTATTCCTGCATCTTGTCTACAACACTGGGTCAGAAACAGTGCCGTAAGACACACCTCATCCACAGCAAGGCCGCTTCATTAATTCGGCGACCCCTCTCCCTCCCCTCATACAGAAAAGGAAAAGACGGAGAGAAATCCCTTCGGGTTGCGTCAATTTATTTTTCATACAAACTCCCTCAGCCCCTATCCCCACCCACTCCCCGTCATGCATCACAGCATCATCCATACACAACTATTCTCCATTTACCCTTATCTTCTCTTCTCTCCCGTCCTTCCTCAACAGACATTCCCCTCTTTCCTAATGCCCCATTTACCCCATCCATCCATCTCATCCTAGGTCGCCCCCTCATGTTCACTCCTTCCACCTCTGCCTTCCACACCTCTTTTACTAGTCTTTCTTCACTCATTCTTTCCATGTGTCCAAACCATCCTAATACTCTTTCATGAACCCTATCTCACATCTCCCTTTCCACCCCTGTTATCCTCCTCACCTCCTTATTTCTCACTCTATCTAGACTAGCAACCCCTATCATACTTCTCAGGCATTTCATCTCTCACACATTCAAACGCCTTCTCTCTTCCTCTCCTATGTCCCATATTTCTGCCCCCTACAGTGGTATAGGCACAATCACTCCTTCATACAATCTCCTCTTAGCATCCATTCCCAGATGTCTATTTCTCATTACACTTTTTAATCCTCCAAGGCATTTACTCGCTTCTCTCAATCTACATTCTACCGCCACCCTTTCCTGCCACATTCGAACCCATGTATCTAAAACTATCCACTTCCTCCAGTCTCTCTCCCTTAATACTCCCTTTCAGTCTGCTGCCACTTTCTCCCTTTGTACATCTCATCACCTTACTTTTACCCACATTTATCTTGAACTTCCATCTTTCTCACACCTTCCCAAACTCTGTCACTAACTTCCTCAATCCCTCCTCTGATCCTGCTACAAGGGCAGTGTCGTCAGCAAACAACAACTGGTTTATCTCCCACTTTTCTCCATTTTCTTTAAACATCTCCAATGCCTGACCCACTACCCTTACACTCCCTTCTCGCACCATCCCATCCATGTATAAATTGAACAGCCAGGGCAGCATAACACATCCTTGACACAGTCCCACCTCTACTACTCTCGTAAAAACTCTTGACATCTCGTAACAGCTTTCCTCCTATCCCATATATCTGCAATACCTCCCACAGTGCCTTCCTGTCTACCCTGTCATAAGCCTTTTCCAGATCCATAAACACCCAAATGCATCCTTACCTTTTCCTATAGCTTTCTTACATATCTGTCTTACCACAAAAATCTGATCTACACAAACCCTACCTGTTCTAAACCCACACTGTTCCTAATCAATTTCTCCTTCTGTCACTCTCCTAATCCTCTCAATCAAGACCCGTAAGCCTTCCCAACTACACTTAACAAGCTGATCCCTCTGAAACCACTACACTCACACTTGTCTCCTTTTCCCTAGTAAAGTGGAAATATACAGGCACTCCTCCAGTCCTCCGGCACTCTACCCTCTCTTAAACAAACATTAAATAACCTCATCAGCCAGTCCACCATCACTGTACCTCTTTTTTCATACATTCTGCATGGCATCCTTCCAACCTAGGTACCTTACCTGCTCTCATCATCTTAACAACTGCCTTCACTTCATCTTTCTTTATTTCTCCTCCATTACCCTCAATGATCACGGTCATTTTTTTAGCGCTTCCCACTGCAACTACCCCCCCCCATCCTCCTTCACACTTAGCAACTCCCTAAAATACTCTGCCCACCTTCCTCTCACTGCCTTCTCTTTCATTATCATCTCTCCATCTGCACCTTTTGCGTTTTCTTTTCTACCTGATTCACCTCCTCTTCCTCTCTTAATTTCTTTCAAAAAAATTCTATTGTTTTCAAATTTTTGTGTCATATTCTTACCCCACTTCACACCTGCTCCTCTCTTTGCCTCTTTTATCTTGTGCTTTACTTCTCTTCTCTTTACTTTGTACCTCTCATATGATTCCCTCGTCCTAATTTGTAACCCATCTATGAAAGCCTGCTTCTTCTCTTCTACACCCTTCTTTGCTTTCTCATCCCAGCACTCGCTACCCTTCCTTCTATTCCCTCCCGTACTCCTTTTTCCACCCACCATCTTTGCACACCTTGTGATTCTCTCCTTGAACCATTCCCATTCCATTCCTAATTCTACTCTATCCTTCACTCCTTCCCACTCCTGTCTCAGTTTCTTCTTATACTCCTCTTTTCCTTTCTTATTTATGCAGTTCACTCTAAGTACCTACCTACCATCTGCCCTTTTCCTCTTTCTCCACCTATCCTCCACTCTCAACTTACCTTCCATCAGGAAATGATCTGATATTACCCCCACTCTCTCCCCTTAGAAAATGTACATCCTTAACTCTTCCTGGTTACTACTATATAGTCCATTAACGTTCTATCTGCTACCCTTCCATCCACCACCTTTTCCCATGTGTACTTATGCTTGACTTTCTTCCTATGCACTGTATTTGCTTACATCAACTCTCTTTCGAGACACATCTCCACCATCAACTCTCCACTACGATTTTTTCCTGGAACTCCATACTTCCCAATCACTTCGTCTATTGGTTTATTTCCTACCCTAGCATTAAGGTCTTCCAATACAACTACATTGACATTTCTCCCTAATCCCTCTATGCATTTATTGAAATCCATCAAAAAAGTCCCTTTCCTCTACACTCTTCTCACTATTAGGCCCATATGCACTTACAAAAACCCACATCTCCCTCCCCAGCTTCACCCTCATCCACATTATCCCTGAAGAAACCTACATCCACTCCACTACACGCTTACCTATCTCTTCACTTACTGCTATAGCCACCCCTTCTCTCCCTCGTCCTCTCTTCACTCCTGTGAACCTCCCAACTACACTCCCAAACTCACACTCACCACTACCTTTCAACTTAGGGTACTGGTTGGAAAACTCCTAGACCCTCTTATGCCTTTACTTTTTTTAGGAATGTCCTCTTTGGGGCTATATGTAGCAGGATTCTTAGTCTTGTCCCCGTCCCGTTTTTTGTTTTGTTTTTTGTTTTTCGCCTCGTACGACTCAAGTGGGAAGACTTGGTGGCAGCATTCTTTTCCCCCACCACAGGGTTAAGCGAATAAGGGAAATGAATATTCAGGGAAATGGTACAGGGCAGTAACAAGGGATGGGGGGACAGCATAACGGAGAGACAGTCGCAGTATAAAAAAGGTGTCATCAATTGTCTATGAACAGACTTCCTCTATCACAGACAAAATGATGTGTGGGTCTGGTCCATAGGGGCGCCCCATATAGACCCTAAAGTATCAGCTGCATGCTACTTTGACACAATAACATACAGTCAATACATACATACATATATATATATATATATATATATATATATATATATATATATATACATATATATATATATGTATATATATATATGTATTCCATGCCATCACAGTCGCAACTGACGAAGACCTCGATGAAATCATACGGTATATACGGAAACTGATACGTGGGTAAGATAAGGACTCGAACCCAGCTCAGACATAATAAGTGAGAGAGAGAGAGAGAGAGAGAGAGAGAGAGAGAGAGAGAGAGAGAGAGAGAGAGAGAGAGAGAGAGAGAGAGAGAGAGAGAGAGAGAGAGAGAGAGAGAGAGAGAGAGGGAGAGAGAGAGAGAGAGAGAGAGAGAGAGAGAGAGAGAGAGAGAGAGAGAGAGAGAGAGTGAAAAAGAAAAAGTGAAAAAGAAAAAAATGAGTGGAAAAAGATAGAGAACGAAAGAAAAAAGAGAAAAAGAGAAAGTGAACTAGAAAAAGAAAAGAGAGAGAGAGAGAGAGATAGAGAGAAAAAAGAGAAAGGAAAGTGAAAGAAAAAAGAAAATGAGAGAGAGAGAGAGAGAGAGAGAGAGAGAGAGAGAGAGAGAGAGAGAGAGAGAGAGAGAGAGAGAGAGAGAGAGAGAGAGAGAGAGAGAGAGAGAGAGAGAGTGAAAGGGTAAGGATGTGGATAAAAAGGAGAAAGAGCCAGAATCCGAATGATTTGGTAAGCTGCTCTTTGGTAAGTTCTCTTACGTGTATCCGTCTCTTGAACGGGTATTGGAGCTTCCTATAACGTGTACGCCCGTGGAGGTACAAACGCGGATACGTGAGAGGAGGAAAACATCGATACGCCGTGGATGACGTGGTCGAATGCATCTCTTTTCTCGCATGGAAGTGATGGACGTTCAACCTAGTTTTTATCTTAAGCGAGTATTTTTGTATTTCTAAGTGACTTGATTATCTATTTTCTTGTTTTCTTGTTTTTTCTTTTATTTTCTTTACCTGCTCTTAGCGAAGGCAATTTTTTTTTTTTTTAATTGTTATCTTTTTCAGTTCTAATATTTATTTTCTCAAATACAAGATTGATAGTTCTTATTCACTGATATATGGATACTACGTTCATGGGTTTCCTTAGAATTCTTGCGTTTTGTAAAAAAAAAAGTAATCCGGGAAAAAGTAATTACATTGAACTGTGTGAAAAAGAAGGAAAAACTGAAGAAAAGAAAATGGAGATAGAGGAGTAGGAACATGGAAAGGGAAAAGGAAGGAATAGTGAGAGGCAAATACGCTTCATGAAACAATATGAAAGGAAAGGAAAAGAGGAAGACAATGAGGGGAAATAGGTAAGAAAGAAGGAAATAGTAGTGAAATAGGTGAAAAAAAAAGGAAATAGTAGTGAAGTAAGGGAACTGAGAAAATAGATGGATTGAGGAAGGGAGTGCATGAAGAAAGTTATTCTACGAACAAGTGGACAACAAAAAAGAGAAACGGAGTTGCAAATAAGAAAAGGGAATGGAGGAAAAGCAAAACAGATGATACAACACAGAAGTAACGTAGAAGTCAACGGAAAAGGAAAGGATATCATCTCTTAGACATGGTAACAACTTTTATATATTTTACCACTGGTCGATACCCGAACGAAACCCAAACGATTTTCTTTAGGTAAAGTGTGACCAAGAAGATTACTAGTAGATTTTGATGGATCAACCCTAATCTCAAGTACGTTGTTTAGCTTTTTCCTAGAAAAAAAAAAAAAAAAAAAAAAAAAAAAAAAAAAAAAAAGTACAGGAGAATGACAGGAGAACACAGGGAAGGGAAAACAAAAAGTACAATTGGGAGATTAAGAGGGTAAACAGTGACACATGACAAAAGCAGATGAATGAACCATTTACAGGCAAGGTGAAGATAGAAATACTGTAGGGAAGGAAGAAGAAATCTTTCAGAAAATTTGTAGAAAAGTAGAAAAACGTTTACAAGTTAATGCTATGAACAGAGAAAATCGGAAATTGGAGAAATCTAAATGAATGTTATGATGAGAAAGAGTACAGAAACAGGTATGACAAAGAAAAGAGAGGAGAAGTAGAAGGAGATATAGAGGGAGGAGATGGGAAGAAGGAGATGGGAAGAAAAGGATGTAAGAGATGAAGGAAGAGGAGTAGGAGGAGGAAAAGAAAGAGGACAGTGGAGGGAAGGGGATGGGGATGGGAAAGTGGGAGAGGGGATTTAGGAAAGAAGGGAAAGGGGAAGGAAAAGAGAAGAAAGGAAAGGTAAGAAAGGAGTAAGGAAAGAGAAATGGTGGAAGGATTGGGAGACGACTTGTGGGAGGTGGAGAAGGATGAAAAAATGTGGATGGAGGAGAGAGGGTTGAGGACGTAGAGGAAAGGAACGAAAAGGGAAGCAAAGGTGATGAAAGCAAGGATAGAGAATTACTTGGGAAAGAGAGACCTGGGAAGGATAGGGAGAGTTGTGGCAGGAGGAAAAGGAGGGGAAGGAGAGGAAGGAGGAAAAGGAGGAGGAGGAGGAGGAGGAGGAGGAGGAGGAGGAGGAGGAGGAGGAGGAGGAGGAGGAGGAGGGAGGAGGAGGAAAAGGAGGAGGAGGAGGAGGAGGAGGAGGAGGAGGAACAGGAACAGGAACAGGAGCAGGAGAGGAGGGAAAGTAAGGATATTGACGCAATGGTTGAGGATGGAGGAAGAAGGAAACAAGAAAGGACAAGAAAGGTGGAAAAAGAATGGGTAGGTAAGGTCTTTGGAAGGAAAGGCCGGGAAAGGACAGGGAGAGAATTTGTGGAAAGAGGAGGAGGAGGAGTTAAAGGAGGAGGAGGAGGAGGAGGAGGAGGAGAAAGAGGAGGAGGAGGAGAGGAGGAGGAGGAGGAGGAGGAGGAGGAGGAGGAGGAGGAAGAGGAGGAGGAGGAGAAAGAGGAGGAAGAGGAGGAGGAGGAGGAAGAGGAGGAGGAGGAGGAGGAAGAGGAGGAGGAGGAAGAGGAGGAGGAGGAAGAGGAGGAGGAGGAAGAGGAGGAGGAGAAAGATGATGATGAGGAGGAGGAGGGAGGAGGAAGAGCAGGAGGAGGAGGAAGAGCAGGAGGAGGAGGAAGAGCAGGAGGAGGAGGAAGAGCAGGAGGAGGAGGAAGAGGAGGAGGAGGAGGAGGAGAAGGTGGGAAAGAGGTTTGGGATATCATGTTGCAGCCCTGAGTCGCAAATCGGATCAGTTGTGGGGCGTCTCTCTCTTTTCATTTCCCTTTTCTTTCACATGTCCTCGACTCTTCTTTTTTTTTTTTTTTAACCGTTATATCACATACCGTAACTGTCCACTTGTACAACGTCCGTCCAGGCACGATATCCAGCTATCAATGGTACACCATTTCCACCACCATCAACATTTGGACAAAACAAAGAAACTAATACAACAATATACAAACAATGCATACGCTCAGTGATGAATTATGCGAGTCCTGCATGGGCTCCTAAGCTCAGTGAGACACACCACAACACCCTTCAAATCATACAAAACAAAGCCCTAAAAACAATTACAGGCTGCACAAATACAACACCTACAGACCATTTACACCATGAAACAAAAGTCCTCAAAGTCAAGGACCACCTCGACATGAGAGGCACACAAACACTTGCTGCAGCCACCACAAACACATCACACCCGCTACACTACATAGCAGAACACCCACACACACCAAGAAACATTAAAGCAACACCCAAAGACCTGTATCACACACAGATACTCTCTTCTCTTCCTCCACAACCACCAAATACCAGCCTCCGGAAACATATTCATAATCATATCACTCACCGCTCCATTAACACACTGAAAGACAACACACTGCTGCATGCCAGACCCCCTGATATCCACCCTTCTGAATCCTCTCTCCCACGAAAGGACAGAGTCCACCTGGCCAGACTGCGGTGCGGCCACCACCCAGCACTTCTAAGCTACCAGAAGAGGCTGGATGACCACATTGTGAACAGCTGCCCAGGATGTAACACTTCATCCCATACCATACAACACATAATGGAAGACTGCATTATACACAATCATGCACGCAAACAACACAACATACACTATAAAGGATTTGTGGGAAAACCCAGTTTCGGCTGTGGCATTCCTTGGGGAGACGGGACTGCTCGGACAGACAGTCTAGGGAACGACAACAACAACAACACCACTACTTCTATCACCATTCCTACCACCATCACCACCACTACTAGAACCACCACTACCATTAATACTCACACCTTTCCCACTCACACTAACAACTATCACCAATTCCACCACCACCATCACTATCGCTGTCATCACCATCGCCACTATCATACCATCACCACCACTGCTATCACCACTCTCACCGTCATCACCAACAACTATACAATCTCCATCACCAACGCCGTCACCACGATTACCACCACCACCATTCCTAATATAAACCCATCATAACCTTTAACATCACCACCACGACCATCACCACCACCACCACGATCACCACCATCATCAACAGCACCAACACCACACCATCCCTACAACCATCATCACCATCACCACCACTAACACACCGCTACCACCACTATCTAGAATCTTGGGTTTGTCCTATCCTTTTAGCGTTTTCTACTATCATGGGTCTAGTTGGGGTAGTGCTCTTGCATGATCTTGTATCCACAAATCCTTCCTCTACCCTTCCACCATTTCTCTTTCCAAAGCCCTTTCTTTCCCTTCCTTTCTTCTCTTTTCCTTCGCCTTTCGCTCCTTTCCTCTCCAACTTTCACAATTCTCCTATCCCATACCCTTCCCTCCACTATCCCCTTTCTTTTCCTCCTCCTACTCATCTTCCTTCGCCTCCTACACACTTTTCTCCCCATCAATTATTTGTAGATTAGCTATCCTTATCTACTCTATTCCTCATTCTAATTCATCTATTTTCTCACGTTGCTCCTGTCACTACTATTTCCTTTTTCTTACTTATTTCTCCATCTCCTCCATCTCCTTTTCTTATTTCTCCTCTTTCTCCGCTTCGCTTTCTCATCCCCGTTTTCTATATTCTAATTCCTCATAACACGCATTTAGATTTTTCCCTTTTCCCATTTTCTCTATTCATAGAATTCACTTGTAAACGTTCTTCTACGTTTCTACAAATTTTCTGGAAGATTTCTTCATTCCTTACAATATTTCCGTCTTCACCTTGCCTGAACCTGTTTTTATATATATTTTTTTCAGTTGTCACTGTTTACCTCATCTCCCAAGTGTACGTTTTGTTTTATCTTCTCTTCAGTGCTCTTCTGCCATTCTCTTCTAGTCTTAATCTAATCGTCTTGAACACGAAACTTTTTTTTAGGTAAAAGCTAAACGACGTACTTCAGCTGAAGCCTAATCCATCAAGATCTATCATTAATCATCCTGATCACACTTTATCTCATGAGAATTGTCTGGGTATTAACCATTGCTCAAATGTATAAAAATTGTTACCGAGTCTAAGAGATGATACCCTTCCCTTTCCATTGACTTGTACTTTACTTATGTACTATATCACCTGTTTTTGCCTCTCCTCAATTTCTATCATTCACTGTATAGTTTTCTTTTCTTGTTTGTTACTACATTCTTTTTATCATTATTCAATTGTTTGCAGATTAGCTATCCTCATCTACTCCATTCCTCCCTTCAATCCATCTATTTTCTCATTTTGCTATCGTCACTACCATTTCCTTTTTCTTGCGTATTTTCCCTCGACGTTCTCTCCTTTTCCTTTTCCTTGATATCATTTCATGAAACGTATTTGCTTCTCCCTACCCCTTCCTTTTACCTTTCCATGTTCCTACTCTTCTATCTCTATTTTCTTTTCCTCAGTTTTCCCTTCTTTTTCACAGTTCAATGTAATTACTTTTTTCTGGCTTACTTTTTTTCACAAAGCCCAAAAGAATTCCGAGCAAACCTGTGAACGCAGTATAGATATACGAACGTAATAATGGCTACGATCCTTGTATTTGAAAAGATGAATATTAGAATTGAAATAGAAAATAATTGCAAGGAAAAATACTATTTCCCATTCGATAAATACACAAAAAGAGGATAGAAAAATCAGAATAGATTAGAAAACAAGAAAAATAATAATGACACAAAAAATACAGACAATCTAACTTTAAAAAAAGTAGGATAAACGCACATCACTTCCATGCGAGAAAAAAGAATCATTCGACCAAGTCATCCAGGGCGTATCGATGTTTTGCTCCTCTCACGTATCCGCGTTTGTACCTCCACGGGTCTACACGTTATAGAAAGCTCCAATACCCGATCAAAACCGGATACACGTAAGAGAACTTACCAAAAAGCAGCTTCCCAAACCATTGGGATTCTGTCTCTCTCCTT
>NC_134786.1:68309118-68319118 GCF_046742065.1 Oratosquilla oratoria
AATGGTTTGAGGTAAAGGTGGGACTTCGTCAGGGATGTGTTATGTCGCCCTGGCTGTTCAATCCATACATGGATGGGGTGGTGCGAGAGGTGAATGCAAGGGTAGTGGGTCGGGGGTTGGAGATGGTTAAAGAAAATGGATAAAAGTGGAAGATAAGCCTGCTGTTGTTTGCTGACGACACTGCGCTTGTAGCAGGATCAGAGGAGGGGTTGAGGAAGTTAGTGACAGAGTTTGGGAAGGTGTGTGAAAGAAGGAAGCTGAAGATAAATGTGGGTAAAAGTAAGGTGATGAGATGTACAAGGGGAGTGGTAGCAGGCTGGAAGTGAGTATTAAGGGAGAGAGACTGGAGGAAGTGGATAGTTTTAGATATTTGGGTGCGAATGTGGCAGGAAAGGGAGGAGTGGAGGTGGAGGTAGAATGTAGATTGAGAGAAGCGAGTAAATGCCTTGGGGGATTGAAAAGTGTATTAAAAAATAAACATTTGGGAATGGATGCTACGAGGAGATTGTATGAAGGAGTGATTGTGCCGACAACATTGTACGGGGCAGAAACATGGAACATAAGAGAGGAAGAGAAACTGAATGTGTTTGAGATGAAATGCCTAAGAAGTATGATAGGGGTTACTGGGCTAGATAGAGTAAGAAATAAGATGGAGAACAGGGGTGGAAAGGGAGTTGGGAGATAGGGTTGATGAGAGTATTGGGATGGTTTGGACACATGGAAAGAATGAGTGAAAAAGATTAGTAAAAGAGGTGTGGAAGGTATAGGTGGAAGGAGTGAACATGAGGGGGCGTCCTAGGATGAGATGGATAGATGGATTCTGTTGAGGAAGGACGGGAGAGGACAGAAGATGGGGGGTGAATGGAGAAGGGTTGTGTATGGATGATGCTGTGATGCATGAGGGTGAGTGGGGGGTGAGGGAGTATGTATGAGAAATAAACTGACGCAACCCGAAGGGATTTCTCCCCATCTTCTCCTTTTCTGCATGAGGGGACGGAGAGGGGGGGGTCGCCAAATAAATGAAGCGGCCTTGCTGTAGATGTGCTGTGTTTTGTGACACGGCTTCTGACCCAGGGCAGTGGACAAGATGCATGATGAAGGGATGACCCGTCATCCAGGAGGTGCCAAGATAAGAGTAAGAGAAGAGGGGAGAGGGGAGTGGAGTATGTAGGGGATGGAATAGGTGGGAGTAGTTCCTATGCCTTTTTCTTTTGGCTACCTCCCATGTAAGGGGGAAGAAAGCCTTTGGTATATGTATGTATGTATGTATGTACCAACACTGCACCATGTTTTTAGCTTTGCACTTGCTTCATAGATGTACATATGCTTAGTAATCGTGCACCACACAAGAGCCTGCTTATCATCTTGCTTTCAAGTTCAAAAGCACACAAAGAGCTTGAGCTCATAGTAACGCAGAAAGCACCTCTCAGGGATATCGGTCAGCTCTCGCTTTGTCAACAAACATCAGCGCAAGAATCGTATCACAAGGTTGTATCCTTCTTTGCTCCCAAGTCCCAGCGTTTTTTTTTTTTTTTTTTTTTTTTTTTTACCAATGAAAGGAAGGTAAGTACATATGTAATTTTAAAAAATATCTTGATATAAATTCATTACGGTAATTCATGCACAAATGGTCAAATTCATGCATGGTGATTGAAAATGATCATTATTAATTTTCCACTTTCAGACTACTACTACTTGCTGCCCTTTATTTCAATGAAAATTCATGTAGAAAGCAGAAAACTGGAAGAAATGGAGAGACGTAATTGGCTATATCTTATCCCAAAGCCAAAGCAGATGTTAGAGTGACGAAGAAAAAGGTTGATCTAACATATGGTGAATGTATGAAGCATTATTGTGCTACATATTGCATCCAAACTGTAAAACTGCATAGGACTTCCTACTGGAGCAATGTGATAAATCCAAAATTCATACTTGCCTAAAAAATTTATATTGTTCTGATAATATGAAAAACTAAAGACTAGAATGTACAAACCATAAATCTCCATTTGGTATTTACAGAATATGTACAAATTTTATTTGGTGATTTACTGAGGTTGTGTTCTGAATACCCATCATACAAAATTACAAGAGATGCCAAACTTCAGTCCGCTATAAAAGTTCCTGAACCAGTCTGTTCCAAGTATGAAAAACAAAAGAAGTCTGATGTCATCCAGAAACAAAGGGCAAAGTTGAATCATCCAACACAGTGAACTCTTTTCATATATCAATGACAAATAGTACTCTGAACATAATTCAAAAAATCTGAACTAAAGTCATTGCTGAAGGTTATTTAAATCCTGTGTAATATCCATCTGGCGCAGGCCAATTTTACTAATTCGGTATCTGGTACACACTGGAAGGGGAAGGCGATATCTTTTGCCCAGTCGTTGCCAACACCACTCCACTAAATTACGATAGACAAGATAACTGTACAGCCTGAAAGAAATGAAAGTACTAGTTTATGATTATTTGTTTTGCTGTAAATTCATAAAAATATGCATTTTTACATAGTCTATTGTACAATCTCCTTGACAGTAGCGCACGGGATTCGAACCCGCTGCATCTGGAAATAAACTTCCAAGACACACTCGCCGCAGCGGGTTCGAATCCCGTGCGGTACTGTCAAGGAGATTGTCTGATTGATGTCGCTGTTCACTAGCGAATTTCTCAAATAGTCTATTGTATATATATATTTTGTTGCATGTGTCTTTGTACTGTACCCATATTGGAACACGAAAGGGCATCCAAATCCGATCAATCTTCATTCGATGCGAAGTCACTTTCATATTGCGGGCTGGCCATGCTGAAGAATGTAAACAACAGCTGTTACGTTATCAGTATACCCTATCGAAGGAAAATGTAACTACGACATTAAAAAGTTCGTCTGCTATCAGGCACTTTTAAGATTATACTACTTGGATAAGATCAAAATTATGAAATGCTAGAAACGCATTTTAGTGTTCTAACTTCTTCTAAGTTATATTTTCATACATGAAATAACAAAAAATAAAGAAATCCAAAACCTTCTTAGTTGACCTTTAACCCATTCAACTCCTATGACAAGATGTCTTGTCATTTGGTCAAATAAAACAAAAAATCATAAAACACCAAAATGTTTGATCAAACACCAGAAAAATATGACGTCAGTCCTCGCTTCGCTCGCAGCGAAGCGAGGACTGACGTCATATTTTTCTGGTGTTTGATCAAACATTTTGGTGTTTTATGATTTTTTGTTTTATTTGACCAAATGACAAGACATCTTGTCATCGGAGTTGAATGGGTTAAGTGAATAACGCGTTGGACATTTGCCCACTTCTGACGCTGTATTTTTTTTGTTTTAATCTTGTATTTAATTACTTTCCATTCTGACCAATATAGGAAAGGAATTTAATGTAAGATTAAACTCTCTCTCTCTCTCTCTCTCTCTCTCTCTCTCTCTCTCTTTCTTTCTTTCTTTCTTTCTTTCTTTCTTTCTTTCTTTCTCTCTCTCTCTCTCTCTCTCTCTCTCTCTTTCTCTCTTTCTCTCTTTCTCTCTCTCTCTCTCTCTCTCTCTCTCTCTCTCTCTCTCTCTCTCTCTCTCTCTCTCTCTCTTCCCCGTATGATGTGCCTCTTTCTCATTCATTGACTGTGGGTATGGACATTTAAAAGTATTATTTCAATGAGCACCAAGTGGACTGTCAAACGAAGTGGTAGACAATAATTTCTCAAACGTCATCTATACTTGTGACCACCGGAGAGCCCACGTGTATCCCGGATTTTGTAGACGTTGAACCTTGCCGAAGATACTTTTCAGAAATGAGATGATAGCATCTATATCAAATATATATATCAGTTCTCTATGTCAACAATAATACAGTTAGTTCTGTTCATAATGTTTAGTTATCATAACCGTGGATTTTATGTGACATGAAAACGTCGAACTGCTAAGAAGAATTTTCTGAATAACATATTCTGATTTGTATCTGTTTCGTTGCTTAGTTCATTAAATTATCTTTATTTTGAATACGTTGAACAATTCAACTGGACACATTCAATATATCATACATGTAACAATACAACTTAATTTTACATTGCAGTTACTGTATGGGCAATATTCAATGTGTATCTTCCTACATTGAGCAATTTGGATTGTAATTCTACATTACAAATGAATGAACTCAGCAGCGATTTCTACCACCGCGAGCGTCAATCATCTCGTTTAATCCAGCCACATTTCAGGGCAAGAAGGACATTACCTGTCCGAGCCCGCTCTGGCAAGGCGACACCAGTTATACGCTCTGGTAATAGTACATGTACGAGTATCTGTGGATATATATATACATATACTATGCATGTGCATGTACATGTACATGTACATATATAATCTCTTTCTCCCCCCCCCTCTCTCTACTTCTGTCTCTCTCCTTCTCCTTTCATATTGCCTTCTCTGTTTGTTCAGCTTTTGAAGAACGAGTACGATTTGCACTGGAAAAATCACCATGATTGCATCATTAAGCGCATTACACAGTGTCTGGATGTCCTGTAGTATGAAGTCGTCTCGCAGCGCATTCCAGACCGATAATTGCACTGATGTGTGGCGACATTCATGGCTTTTTCATGTGCAACATTGCTTGTTGTTGCAGTCAAAAACTTTGCAAGTCAGGCTTTTGATGTGGTGCGCTCTACTAAGAAAGTGGAAGTAAGGTACAATGAGAGACCCTTTGGTCCATGGCAAACCCGGAAACACATTGCACATCTCGTTGGAATTCCTCCATTTTAAGGTCAATAATCTGTCATTTTCGAAAGAGTATTGTGAGAGAAACTAAAATCTTGAAGTATTTCTTGATTTGGGAATTTTCTATATATATATATATATATATATATATATATATATATATATATATATATATATATATATATAAGATGAACCAAAGCTTTCAACGATGTACATGAGATAAGCCATTTTGTTTTCCTTAGCTCAAAAGAATCACGAAGAGAGAGAGAGAGAGAGAGAGAGAGAGAGAGAGAGAGAGAGAGAGAGAGAGAGAGAGAGATAACTTGAAACACTAGTTTGATGATCAGTTTTTCATCTGGTTTGGCCATTCACAATCAGTGATGTGATTTGTGTACTGATGGTCATGTAAATAAATAAGAGATATATGAGGGACGTCCATGTCATTTGTGTTGCAGATATCATTGACGTCAATATTTGTAAGCATAAACAACGCAGATGTGAGCATAATAGTATTTTCACCGTCATGAGTACCATTTTAAAGTATAAAACAAAAACTACTTACAACCATCTTGGATTTAGCTGGGGAGATATAACCCCCCAGTTGCTTCTGCGATGATGCAGTTCATTTTACAAAAAATCTCTCTCATTGCAAGGAAGGAGGATCAGAGGAAAAATGACATATATTCTGCAACAAAAGTCATGTTTACATAGTTGAGTTGAAGAGGAACGAAACGATTTTTGTCTTTCATTCTACGGTCAACAAATAGATTAATTTCGGTTCTGTCGTGCATCCCGAATTCGTGTTCATTCGGTGAAGTTGGTGGGTTTAATTTCATAATGCACAATGTACTTTGCCAGATATTGTGTATCTGAAGTAGATAGTGTAATGATAGGGGTGGAGGATACATTTTGCAAGGATGAACAGACAGACAGACAGACAGACAGACAGACAGACAGACAGACAGACAGACAGACAGACAGACAGACAGATAGATATATGTATGGATAGGTGGATAGATAGAGAGACTGATAAATAGATCGTTAGATATATAGATAGATAGATAGATAGATAGATAGATAGATATATAGATAGACAGACAGATAGATAGATAGATAGATAGATAGATAGATAGATAGATAGATAGACAGACAGATAGATGAAGGGAGAGGGAGATAGAGGCAGAGGAGGTGAGAAGAACCAAAAATGAAGAATTAATCTCATTTGTTAAATTCTTTATCTAACACATAATGCATCCAAAGTGAAACGAGAATCAAGCACCAAAGCAAGCGCCAATCATCTCTTAATGATCCGAATTAGCTTCGTTAAAATTGCTCAACTGGTAAATAACATGTAAGTCTATATCGCCCCAAAAGAGATGTTGTCGAGAGTAGATTAATCACACACAAGTGTGTGGATTAGTCTTGTTCAAAATGAAAATCCTGCCGTGGTGATTTGGTTCTAAGTGGTTGGGAAAAAATGGCCGAAGTGGGTTAGTTTTATGAAGAAGTCTTTTGTTATCAATAACCGGAGTCTTTTTTCTTTTAGGGGAAATATCTCCTCTAAGAGATTGAGTGATAGAGAGGGCAAATAGCCTTGCATCATTGTCAATATACTTTGTCATGTGTATTCATACATACAGGTGTCATCATCCTGTCAATCTAGTTTAGATTTAATCTTCTCAAACATTGTGGTTAATTTAATGGCTTTGTTCTGGTTGAAGCTATAGGGGAATCTCTTAAACTCAAAGAATGAAATGAAGAAATATTGATTAATACTTTTATATCAGGTAACTTGTTTATTTATCAATTTTGTCTGACGCTAGATAACATTATTCAATTATAGAAACATTTCTACTACACAAAACGCTAACTTAGCAAATCTATTTTTCAATGATTTGCATTCAGTATACATTTTCTATCAAATAATTTCCTTGAAAAGGGATTTATAAAAAAATGTGTGAGCTAGACAGCAGTGTTACTTTATGTATGCATTTAGAATGGGTAATACGACTTATGACGGTAATTGTACAAAGTATACCAGAGTTCATGGTCATTACGGAAATATAAGTGACCAAATAGATAAATGAATGAGTAAAAAATAGATAAACTTCAGAATACGTGATTGGAGCGTGTATCCGATATTTCCATCCCAGAATATGATATATTGTAAATTAAAATGCTCATTATATGTTTATGCTAAGGTTTTCCCGAATATGTGTATAAACTACAAATAAAGATTCCATATTAATTTCAGTTTACTTTACCTATAGACATGTTTACTATATACTATCTTGTTATTTTTGGTCACAACGGTGATTATGTAATGAAGAAAATACTTAGGTATCACGGAGTAGTGGTAACGAGCGCGTCGGGTATCCGCTGAGGGAGGTCAAAACTGTGGGTTCGAATCCTCCTGATCATGACCCGTAAAGCCGAACCAATCATTTTATATACATAAAGTATTGTTTATTTAGTAATCATATTATATATAGTGACAAAAAAAAAAGGAAAATATAAATGAGGATATATTCCGTGAGCACAGCTTACACTGTATAGCCAGGTGAGGATTTGTTCCACAATTGTTGCTGAACGTACGGTTTGTAACAAACAATTTACTGTAACTACAGATCTACCCATTCTTATTTTCATTGCTTAGGTATGTGCAGTTTATAGTGACGAATATGAATTTACTTTTATACACTGAGCATGTTCAAGCGAACATACTCTCGAAGATAGATTAAATGTTGGTAGGCAAAACACCAATTGAGTGTAAATAACTTATTCTGTGATGCCACAGTGTTCAGGAAGCTATCCCGATGGAAGACTATATTTTGAATATCACAGCTCTTCATCCTGTATGTGAACGCTTATGAATAACTTACTACACCCTTGCAATTTTATTTATCAATGTACCTCATATATCATTTGAGTGTCCTTGGACCAAATCTATTACTATCTGGACAAACTCATATACGAAAAGTTGAGTTTCCATTAACCTGTAATATTCTGCATTTATATAACCTGTCATTGCACAGTCATTACCAACACTGCCAATTAAGTTCATTCTCTGGCATGAAAAGCTCATAGAACACTCGAGCAATTTAAGCAATTATTATTACAGACATGATCCAGCAAACTGCCTTCAATTCTGTTGATGAACAACAGAGCCTGCTGGAAGAAACTTCAAGAGATGTATTCTGAATGTATATAGATGCAATAGTTTTAGCATGAAATTGAAAATCTACACATGTACGCAGAGTCGCTTGTAAAACTCCTAACCTACCCTATATATTTTCATTTGACTATGGAAACATTAGTTCTGATGTTATTTTGTATATAGAGAGAATATCTTCCCCAAAAGACAATTTCTTAATTGAAGAATCTATAAAAATTTCAACAGCAAGAGTAATACTTTTATGTAAGACATGCAATGTAATTCAAGACTTGTAGCCATATGCAACACTACTCTCACTAAAAATATCTTGGCATTCTTCCTGAACTTGGACATTCAAATAAAATTTAAATTGTTCAAGACTCTATGTTCGATCTCTACGGTTTAATTGTGTCAGCATACAGTGTCTATAACCGTAAAACAAGATGGAACACAAGATATATCAAGGTCCGGTCCTTTCCAACGCAAATATTCAGATAGAAATCTAAGAGTTGTGCCACCAAGACTAACATGCTTCCTGCTGGCTTAAAAGACACTTCTTAAACTGAACAGCTGATGAAATTATATAAACATTTCTGTTTGAGAGGAGATATGATCAAGTACTAAAAAAAATATAACTGATGAATATAAACTGTTCAAAGCATCAAACAAATAAAGTAGATGAGCTTAAGAAGGATGCATACATCCTTGAAAAAGTGAAGCAACAAAACTCCAAGAAGAAAAAATAAGTGTCAAAAAAGTTATGAATTATGATTTATTAACAGAACCCTAAGCTTAATCGTCACATAACTAAAAGCACACAAAGTCAAATTTCAATTCAGGAAACGGCTGGCACTTGTGTATTAGATATTCTTTTTTCATTTGGTGTTTTTTAGCTACATTATTTGTTTTATTATTTGAAATTCAGTAAGAGGCACTTGTTCTACTTCGAATAGAATTACATGTTAGGAGAGTTAATGGTACTTGATCAAAGTCCGGTGTACAGTATTACTCTATTCTATATTTGTACAAATACCATGAGGTCTTGATGTGGCGGATGCACACACCTGACATCAATGAAGGGTTTTGATGATTACACTATAGAACTACCAGCGTCCAACTCCATTGACTACCTCACAGTCGGGTAGCGTCATGGCATAGAGGGATCTTTCGACACTGGCATGACCTGTACAAGCGTGGGAGGGATAGTCACGAGTTTCATAATGTAAATGAAATGCAAGGTTACGGATGCAGGTATATTTATCGACAAAAACTAAAACTAAATGAACAAGCAGTGGAATATTGCAAAGTGCCAGATATCCAAACGGGAGGCGTTTAGTCCAGATTTATAATGTCTTGATATTGCTACTGCCTTGAATGCCATAATGTTAGTTATACGAAGAGAGGGTAGTCTCTTGTTGAGGTAGAGTATGTCACTACTTGCTTATACAGGATACGTTGGGTACTGAATGGAAATGGATTATGTGGAGCCTGCTACTACTATTTCTAAATATTGCCGTCCATGCTCACCAGTTGTAGCCGGTGATATACTTATCAGATAAATAAGATAGTGTGAATTGTATTATATATTAAAGAAATGAGAGAGGATCGAGTTTCATGTTAGAAAACAACCACACCAACAAACGTTCCAGGCTACAATTCAGCTTATGAATGCAGATAAAGAACTGTGTCCCTTCATTCATTATACATAGTATTCTGCACAGCAGACCTTACAAACTTAACAAATGAGATTAATTCTTAGTTTTTAGCTATTCTCACTCTCACTCTCACTCTCACTTTCATTCTCACTCTCACTCTCTCACTCTCTCACTCTCTCATCCTCTCACCCTCTCACCCTCTCACTCTCTCACCCTCTCACCCTCTCACTCTCTCACTCTCTCACTCTCTCACTCTCAACCTCTCACCCTCTTACTCTCTCACTCTCTCGCCCTCTCTCTCTGTCTCTCTCTCTCTCTCTGTCTGTCTGTCTGTCTCTCTCTCTCTCTCTCTCTCTCTCTCTCTCTCTCTCTCTCTCTCTCTCTCTCTCTCTCTCTCTCTCCACTATTTACTTCAGATGTACAATATCTTGCAAAGTACGTTGTGCATTGTAAAATTAAACCCACCATTTGCACCAA
>NC_134786.1:68329118-68336618 GCF_046742065.1 Oratosquilla oratoria
GCTGCCTCAATGCCAAGGGAGAATGCCCTGTTTCATACAAGATATCCGTGATATCTTCTGTAACGTAATATTAGATATTACGTCATATGTGTAATTATGTTATAGAATTGTGTTCCTTTGTATTACATAACTATGTTCATATTTCTTGTCTATGTATGTATTGTAACAATGTTAAGCAGTAACGCCCGTCCACTATATGTAATCTTGCCTACGTGTGGAGAGGTGCGCACTCTTGTAGAACAAACAGACAAGCGAAATCCTGAATAGTTCGGAGCGCACAGATTTGACAGTTACTAAATAAATAGATTGTTCAAGCGAGTCGAGGGTCCTAAAACTACCCATGTTGACGTGTTAACTTACCCTCCTCCTCACCCGCACCCTTAACCGGAAGTATCCCGCTTCCGGTCCAATGGTATATAAGCGGTGGTAATCGCTGACTCGTCGTCATTTCTCGCTCTATTGATCTCTTGATAAAAATACAAGTTTGGACTCATGAGACGATTGGTGTGAAGTGATCACCCTTTTTGCCTACATTACGTGTCTGATATACATTGCATTACTTTACTTATATTTGTACTTATTACTTATTCTGATGCATGTTCCTGATCTCTTTGTACTTAGATAGCACCATATTGTATACTTATCTTGTGTTTCTTATTTGAACGATAATTTCCATATTCTTATAATCATGTAACGGTCCCATTGACCCTACTGCCCATTCTCTTTTGTGTTGATTGCCTGTAAATATTTTCCATTAATAATTTCGTTTACTAGTTTTATCGCTAGTTTAATATTCCTTTCCTGGAATCTTCTTTGTTACCTTTACTTCTAGTCTTACGAATTATCTAGGCCCTGACCAGATAGTTCAGTCCTACAGTGGCTTCTAGAAGTGAGCTGGTTCTTAAGCACTTAGACGTTATACGTAACGTCTCTTCACATACCAGCCGCCCGTAACAAAGTGGCGACCTTGCCAGGATATTGGATCAGGTATTTAACACATTCTTATAGAGATGGATGATATAATTCAAGAATTCGTTCAAAATCCCAAGGTAAGTTTCTTAAAGAAACAAACTAAAGACACTTTGATAGAAATAGGCAAGCACTTTGGAGTAGACATTGATACAAGTTTGCGAAAGAAAAAAATACTTCAGGAACTCGTTGAAAATCTGATCGAAGATGAGATCTAATCTCCAGAAGAGATTACAGCTATACAAATTCCTTCAAATAGGTTAGAAATAGAGGCACGACTAACCGAACTTAAGATTAAGGAGATTGAATTAAAGGTCAGGAGAGTAGAAATTGAGGAGGAAGCTAAACTGAAACAAATGCAAATTGAGGCAGAATTTAGAGCTAGAGAAGAGGAAGCTAAAGCGAAACAAGTAGCTAAAGAGGAGGAAACTAATATAAAAAAAATGCAAATTGAGGCAGAATTTAGAGCTAGAGAAGAGGAAGCTAAAGCGAAACAAGTAGCTAAAGAGGAGGAAACTAAACTGAAACAAATGCAAATTGAGGCAGAATTTAGAGCTAGAGAAGAGGAAGCTAAAGCGAAACAAGTAGCTAAAGAGGAGGAAACTAAACTGAAACAAATGCAAATTGAGGCAGAATTTAGAGCTAGAGAAAAGGAAGCTAAAGTGAAACAAATAGAAAGAGAGAACGAAACTAAAGTCAAATTGGCAGAGTTAGAATTAAAGAAGGCGGAAATAGAAGCTAGGATTGTTGATAGACAACCCGTAGTTCAGGAAGGTCATATAGATATTTCCAAGTATGTAAAACTTTTACCCAAATTTTCAGAAGGAGAGCCAGAAATTTTCTTTCTTCAGTGGGAAAAATTGGCGCAACAGTTACAAATCCCTAAAGAAAATTGGCCATTAATCATTCAAACACAATTTAAGGGTAAGGCTCAGCAAATTTATACTTCTCTTTCAGAAGCAGAAAGCGAGTATGATAATATGAAAGCTTGTATTTTAAAAGCTTATGAACTAATACCAGAGGCCTATAGACAGAAATTCCGTAATTATAGGAAGACACCTCAGTTAACATACGTAGAATATGCGGCTCAACAAGAGAGGTTATTCAATAGGTGGTGTTTGGCTAGTGAAACGGACACCTTAGATAGACTTAAACAGTTGATTTTATTGGAGCCGTTTAAGAATACCTTAGAGACAGATCTTAGGATTTTTATAGATGATCATGTTCCCGAAACTTTAACTAAAGCTGCTGTATTGGCTGATGAGTTCACACTAAATCATAAACCTAAGTCAAGACAAATGGAATCCCAAAAGTCAAAGTCATATATTCCAGATTCAACAAAATACTCTGATCCTTGGTCCCCAAAGAAACACTTTGAAAATCAGTCTAGCCCATCACATTTCAGTTACAGGTCTGATTTCAATCAATATCCTCCAAACCAACCTTGGCAAAGAATGGAAAGGTTTAAGACTAATCCCCCTGTAACTTGTTCATATTGTAAACAGGTTGGCCATCACATTTCTAATTGCAGAAAGAGACTGACACCCACATTCTCCAATAAGACACCAACTCTTGTAAGTAATATAAAATCAGATGATTCAAAATCCTCTATTCAGGATAAACTACCAAAGAAGCCGGTATTGTCAAGTAATGTAGAACCCCCCACATCAAATCATGATCCTTGTTTCAAACCATTTGTATCTTCAGGAACTATATCTCATAGTAGTAGTTCACAACAATATCCTATTTCCATACTCCGAGACACAGGAGCAAAGCAAAGTCTGATTTTAAATTCTGTCTTGCAGAATCTGGGTGAGTCATATACAGGTTATGATGTATTGATAGAAGGAGTTGGAGGAATTGTAAAATGTCCATTACATAATGTTTTCTTGCGGTCTGATTTAACAACCGGAATGGTTAAAGTAGCAGTAGTAGACTCTCTTCCCATAGTAGGAATATCCTTATTGTTGGCCAATGACATCGCTGGAAGCAAAGTCATTTCTCCCTTAATAACAAATAACCCTAAGACCTCAGTAGAACCTTCAGATAACTTACAGTTGTTTCCCGCTTGTGCTGTAACCAGATCTCAGTACAAGAAATCTGAAGAGGAGACTTATAATTTAGAATCCCTATTCTCCCAAACTGACCCATCTTCTTCTTCACCAGTTTCTCTATCTAGAGCAGAATTAATCAAAGAACAGAAGTCAGATCATTCTCTTAAAAATGTGTACGAGATTGTTTCATCTCCAGAAGAAGTTGAAAATATGTCACGAGGTTTCTATATAGAAAACGGAGTCCTAATGCGAAAATGGAGAGCATCCACCGCAACCGCTGACCAGCCATGGCAAGTAAGGAATCAAATAGTCCTCCCTCTTGGTTTCAGGAATAATGTTCTAAGATTGGCTCATGATACTCCCTTAGCAGGTCACTTAGGGGTAAGAAAGACCTTGTTCAACATAACCCAACATTTCCATTGGCCCACGGTTGTCAAAGATGTTGCCCAATATTGTAAAACATGTCATACATGTCAACTTGTAGGTAAGCCCAACCAGAAAATTGTAGAAGCTCCACTCCATCCCATTCCTGTAATGGAAGAGCCATTTAAAAAAGTTCTTATTGACTGTGTAGGACCTTTACCTCCTTCAAGTAAAGGAAATCAGTACATTCTCACAATCATGTGTATGAGCACTCGTTTTCCAGAAGCCATTCCGTTGAAAAACATTAAAGCTCAAAACATAATCAGAGAAATGTTGAAATATTTCACTATGGTAGGATTTCCTAAGAACATTCAAAGTGATCAAGGAAGTAATTTTCTTTCCAACAAGTTTAGAGAAATTCTTGTAACACTAGGTATAAATCATGTAACTTCCTCCGCCTATCATCCTCAATCACAAGGTGCTCTAGAGCGCTTTCACCAAACGCTCAAGACAATGTTAAGAATCTTCTGTGCTGATAACACTCGAAATTGGGAAGACGGACTCCCCTTTTTGTTGTTCGCCACCCGAACAACAATTCAAGAAAGCCTTGGATTCAGCCCGTCAGAATTAGTCTTCGGTCATGAAGTCCGTGGTCCCCTAAAGATACTTCATGAACAATGGATGAAAGAAGAACCACCTGTTCCTTCTTTGAAATACGTGTCCCAGGTCACCGAGAAGTTGTTAGAAGCTTGGAAGTTGGCAAGAGAGAACTTGACGAATGCTCAACGAGTAATGAAAGGTCGGTATGATAAAAATTCTAAACTTAGAACTTTCTCTCCAGGAGATCAAGTGTTACTTTATCTTCCCATACCAGGAGATCCATTGCAGGCTAAATACAAAGGACCCTATGAAGTCTTGTCCAGAGCCAGTGATCTCAACTACATAATCAAAACTCCAGACAGAAGAAAGAGTTCCCGTCTCTGTCACATAAATACCTTAAAACCCTATCATTCCAGAGATCCAATTCCAATTTGCAGCTCTACCACAATAGAATCGGAAGAGCCTCCTGATAACCTGCCTAATCCTCCTGAGATTCCCTTGGAAAACTCTCAGATACTACAAAATCTTCAGATAAAAGTAGGACACTTATCTGAGAAACAAGGTAAAGACATTCTTTCTCTCTTAAGAAGTTATCCAAAATTATTTCTAGATTCCCCAAGATTCACTTCTTTGATAGAACATGAAATAATTCTAGACTCGCCAAGGGCTATCAAACAAGCCCCTTATAGAGTCAATCCAAAAAAGAAGGAGTTCATAAAAGCAGAAATAAACACTCTGCTTCAACAGGGAATAATTGAACCCTCCAGTAGTCCTTGGGCATCTCCTTGCATTCTTGTCCCTAAATCTGACAATTCTTATCGCCTGTGCATTGACTACAGGAAAATCAATGCCCATACTAAGGCCGATGCTTTTCCTATCCCTAGGATAGATGATATCATAGACAGTCTAGGAACTGCCAAGTATGTATCCAAGTTGGATATGTTAAGGGGATACTATCAAATCCCTGTACACCCTCGCTCAAGAGAAGTTACCGCTTTCATTACGGAAGAGGGATTGTTCCAATTCAGAGCAATGCCATTTGGGCTTAAAAATGCCCCTGCCACTTACCAAAGAATGATAAGTAATCTTGTTGCAGGATTGCCAGGAGTAAAAACTTATCTAGATGATGTGATAATATTTAGTCAGTCTTGGACAGAACACATTGAACACCTAAATAATTTCTTTTATAGAGCAGACCAAGCAAATCTTACCATCAATTTGTCCAAATGTGATTTCGGACATACACAGGTCCCCTATTTGGGATTTAAAGTTGGAAATTCCCAAGTGTTCCCAATAGACGCCAAGATAAAAGCCATCAATGATGTACCAACACCCACTAATCGTAGAGAGGTACGTCGATTCCTCGGAATGAGTGGCTATTATCGCCGTTTTTGTCCAAATTTTTCAGATGTAGCAGAACCATTGACTGACCTGTTGAGAAAAGACCACGACTTCGTGTGGACATCTACCTGTGAGACGGCCTTCAAAAACCTGAAGTCCCTTCTCACTAACGCACCAGTTCTAAGGGCACCCGATTTCCAACGACCCTTTCTTCTGCAAGTCGACGCCAGCGACACCGGTATCGGTGCCGCCCTCTTGCAAGAACACAATGAAGTTCTTCACGCTATCGCCTACTACAGCAAGAAGCTGTCCCCTGCGCAGAAGAACTACTCAACAATTGAGAAGGAGACGCTCGCTTTGGTCCAGGCCCTTATCCACTTCGAAGTCTACCTGGGTTCCTCAACTACCATTCAAGTATATTCGGATCACAACCCCTTAAAGTTCCTACAGACTATGAAAAACAAGAATCCGAGACTTACACGTTGGAGTTTATTTCTCCAACCCTTTAATCTAACAATTCATCATATAAAAGGCGTCTTTAATGTTTTAGCCGACGTCCTTTCTAGAACATAGCTTTTCAACAGAAAGTGAAAAGCTTTTCCAAACGGTGGAGGTGTAACGTAATATTAGATATTACGTCATATGTGTAATTATGTTATAGAATTGTGTTCCTTTGTATTACATAACTATGTTCATATTTCTTGCCTATGTATGTATTGTAACAATGTTAAGCAGTAACGCCCGTCCACTATATGTAATCTTGCCTACGTGAGGAGAGGTGCGCACTCTTGTAGAACAAACAGACAAGCGAAATCCTGAATAGTTCGGAGCGCACAGATTTGACAGTTACTAAATAAATAGATTGTTCAAGCGAGTCGAGGGTCCTAAAACTACCCATGTTGACGTGTTAACTTACCCTCCTCCTCACCCGCACCCTTAACCGGAAGTATCCCGCTTCCGGTCCAATGGTATATAAGCGGTGGTAATCGCTGACTCGTCGTCATTTCTCGCTCTATTGATCTCTTGATAAAAATACAAGTTTGGACTCATGAGACGATTGGTGTGAAGTGATCACCCTTTTTGCCTACATTACGTGTCTGATATACATTGCATTACTTTACTTATATTTGTACTTATTACTTATTCTGATGCATGTTCCTGATCTCTTTGTACTTAGATAGTACCATATTGTATACTTATCTTGTGTTTCTTATTTGAACGATAATTTCCATATTCTTATAATCATGTAACGGTCCCATTGACCCTACTGCCCATTCTCTTTTGTGTTGATTGCCTGTAAATATTTTCCATTAATAATTTCGTTTACTAGTTTTATCGCTAGTTTAATATTCCTTTCCTGGAATCTTCTTTGTTACCTTTACTTCTAGTCTTACGAATTATCTAGGCCCTGACCAGATAGTTCAGTCCTACAGTGGCTTCTAGAAGTGAGCTGGTTCTTAAGCACTTAGACGTTATACGTAACGTCTCTTCACATACCAGCCGCCCGTAACACTTCCTATGTGAAGAGGGCCCTTCCCCACTGTAGTAGCTGGACTGAGATCCACAGAGAACTCGACCGTATCCGCCAGCTCCTCACCAACAACGGCTATGCAGACCATCTCATCGAGAAAGTCATACAGAAAAAACTGGACCAGTTTGCAGACTCGACCCAGTTGCCCACCCCTCCCAAGGAGAAAATCACCGTTTACCACCATAATTCTTTTCATGATCGGTACCGCGAGGAGTGTGATGCCCTTAGGAATATCATCAAGAGAGGAGTCACCCCAACCAACAGAAATGCCATCATAGACTTGAGAATACTCTGCAAACCTAACCTCATTAGTTCCCTGATTATGAGGAATAGCACGGCGCCCAGGGCCCCGAGTGAGGCTACCACCAATGTTGTATACAAATTTTCATGTCAGGAGGGCCGCTGCGACGGCTCCAGCACATACATTGGCAGGACCTCCTCTACACTGCGGCGTCGCCTACAATCCCATAGAAACCAGGGATCAATTTTCCAGCATTTCACTGAAACACACAACATGAAGCCTCCTCTACAGAAGCTGCTAGACCAAACGGACATTCTTCACAAGGAGTCTGCCTTCAGGAAGCTGCAGATTGCAGAAGCAGTATCCATTACTTGCCAGCGCCCTACCATCAACATACAGCA
>NC_134786.1:68346618-68349118 GCF_046742065.1 Oratosquilla oratoria
GGGGTCATCTAAAGTCAAACAGTCAAATACGTAAGAATTCAACCTATTTCCCTTTTACACAGAGACAGACATAGGAAACTTGAAATATCATATTTGAGTAAATATAAATTTTTTATTACTATTTTTAAGGTATTTCAAAACTTATGCTTCGAAGACTACTAAATCTCCAACTTCATTTTCACTTTTTTTTTCTGATAATTTATGGATATTAATGAAATCAGTACATCACTGCCAACCGACGCATATTAGTGTCTCTAGCATATAATCACCAACAGATCTGGACAAAAAAATAAGTCAAACAGTCAAATACGTAAGAATTCACCCTATTTCCCTTTTACACAGAGATAGACACAGGAAACTTGAAATATCATATTTGAGTATATATGAAAATTTTATTACTATTTTTAAGGTGTTTCAAAACTTATGCTTCATTGTCACATATTTTTTTCTGATACTTTATGGATATTAATGAAATCAGTACATCACTGCCAACCGACGCATATTAGTGTCTCTAGCATATAATCACCAACAGATCTGGAAAAAAAAAACATCGTGTGAGTACGGTGCCTATGTTTTTATGACGTTTAGTAACAATAATGGCTACGGCCTCACGTGATGTTCCTTTTGGTAGAAGCTTGGTCAACTACTCTTTTCATATATATTAGGGCAATAGAAAAAGAAATACCGTCGAGTACAGTGACTTTATTGTTATGATGTTTAGTAACAAACGCCGCGGCCTCATATGAGGTTCCTTTTGATAGAATCTTCGGCAACTGCTAATTGCATATAATAGATCAGGACAAGTCTCACCCTGTGGTGCATATTTTTTCCCCATCATATCGTCATCCATATACAAAAACGGCACTCACCCATTCATGAGCATTCTATGTTTCCCTTTATTCTATATAAACGACTTTCTGGTGACAGATTATGTCTGACAAAATGCCTTGGTTCTTTTCGTTCTACGCCTTTACGTTTTTTTTTTTCCATGTCCCCATTGTATGACTCCCTGGCAGTTTTCTTTTTACTTTTCATGTCATTTATAAACCATATCTAGGTCCTGTAATCCAAACACATTCCATATGTAATATCACTAATGCACACTCACAAAAAGTATATTTGTGCCAATACTGAGCCCTGTGGCACTCCACTGGTCACCTCTCTCCACTCTTACACTTCATATTTTACTACATTTTACATACATTCATTATTCGGAAAATATTCAAACCATTCTAGTTTGTTCTTCTTAAGATCCAAGTTGTCCAGCTTCCACATAAATTTTTTGGTGCGACACCTTATCGAAAGCCCTTTCCAGGACCAGGTATACACATATTTCTGATCTTTTCTTGTATGCAGCACACCAACCACTCTGAAATAAAGGAATAAGAACTTGCTTACACATGATTCTCTTTTCGAAATCAGAATTGATTTTCAAATCAAATTTCATTTTCCTCAGAATAATTCTTCCATCTATATGTATGTATGTATATATATATATATATATATATATATATACACACACACATATATATATATATTATATATATATATATATATATATATATATATATATATATATATATATATGTATATATTTCTTGTCAATTTTAGCTATCTTCCACGTTAAGAACACAAGTCTATAATTCGGCGGTTCCTCCCTGTTTACTTCCTTTGTAAATTGGTACCATACTGACTGATATCGTGTCAAGTGGCACTTTCCTTCCTTCCAGGGAACACGCAATCATTTTCTGTACTTTATGTAACAGGTGTTTTCATATTCTTGTTTGAAAGATGTTAGGACGTATAGCTTTCCGCATAGATGTGTAGATTTATGGAACAAATTAGATGAAGGTATATGCCAGGCCAACAACAACCAAATTTTAGTCAGTTTGAGTTGTGGCTAGGAGACAAGATTCCATCAGCACAGAGAAAGAGAGAGAGAGAGAGGGGGTGAGAGTGAGAGAGGGAGGGAAGGTAAGAGGAGAAGGAAAGTGAGAGAGAAGGAGATGGAAAGTCAGAGAGGAGAGGGAAAGTGAGAGGGAAGGAGAGGGAAAGTGAGAGAGAAGGAGAGGGAAAAGTAGAGACAAGTAGATAGAGACACGCAGACAGAGACACGCAGACACACAGACACACAGAAACACGAAGACACTCAGGCACACGTAGACACGCAGACACTCAGACACATAGACACGCAGAGACACACAGAAACACAGACACATTGAGACACAGGCACACTGAGACACAGACATACTGAAACACAGGCACTTTGAGACACAGGCACACCAAGACACATACACACTGAGACACAGACACACTGAGGCACAGACGCACTGAAACACAAGCACACTGAGACACAGGCACATTGAGACACAGGTACACTGAGACACACTGAGGCACAGACGCACTGAAACACAGGCACATTGAGACACAGGCACATTGAGACACAGGTACACTGAGACACAGGCATTTTGAGACACAGGCACACTGAGACACAGACACA
>NC_134786.1:68351618-68359118 GCF_046742065.1 Oratosquilla oratoria
ATGTACGATCATCGAAAGTTTGGCATGGACGTGACGTACGAACGTAGACCTAACTACCGTAAACCTAAGCTAGCTAACGAATAATTTTTTATTTTTGTATTTTTTATTCTCCCCTTGGCTCTGTTCTTCTTTTAACCTTTGATGGACATTTACCATCAAAGGTTAAAAGAAGAACAGAGCCAAGGGGTTTATTCGATTCCGTGTAAAGGTTGTGACTTAGTTTACATCGGACAGACTGGAAGGGATTTGAATACCAGGATGATTGAACATAAACGTTCCATTAAATATGCACAAGATAGCTCAGCTGTGTTTCAACATGTTAAGCAATTTAAACATTGTTTAGATTGGGACAGAGCTAAGCTTATTTATAAATCCAGATGTGAGTTCAGGAGAAAAATGGTAGAATCTACGATCATTGAATTTCAGCCCAACATGAATATTTCAAAGGGGCAATGGTCCCCGGACATAATGTCCGGACTCTTCATCTCCAACCTAGTGAAAGCTCATTTGCCTCCTGACCTCACATACGGAGTGAGAAGTGGGTAGAGATATCTTCCCATGTTCCCCTTTCTTTTGTTAAGGGTGCTACTTAAACAGTACGCCCTCTCTCTTATTTGTATCTACTGAAGAGGATTGCAGTTTGCAATCGAAATATATAGATTCCCCGTTTCCAGTCTTTTCTACTCCAACAGTGGTTTCTACGTTATTGACAAATGTTTTATTACATTTTTCACCTGTAATATATGTATATATATATACATACATATATATATATATACATATATATTTATATATATGTATATATATATACATACATATATGTATATACATATATATATGTATATATGCATATATACATATATATATAAATATGTATATATATATATATATATATATATATATCCAATATGGCTATGAAGTCACCGAGGCATTACCATCAAAAATCTATTTTCAGTAGTTGAATGTTCATGAATAATGATAATGATAATGAATGTTCATGATAATGCAGAAAATAGTTGATGCTCTTAATCATACAGATTTATTTCTTACTGTCTTGAATAAGTCTAGAATTCAGTGAAAGTCTCTGACTGTATTATCTCTATTATTTGAATTATTCTATTGTGTATAGTACATTCCAAATGATTATAGATATTTGTACAAACAAAATTATAGGTAATTTATACATCAGGTGAAACTAATCACATTGTAAATAGTTTATTTGAAAACAAGATGATTAGAGCTAATCAGACATGCGATCACATACGGAATAACAGTGATAACAGTGACTGAGGTAGAATACCTCTTTAATTAGGCTACTCATTCTTTAGTTAAAAAAAAGAGGGGGGTGGGCAATTAATGCCAAATTCAGAGTAGAGTCTTACCATAAGCATAGGATAATTTGTGATCTGCTTTGCAAGAGGTGCCATAGAGAAGTGTGTCAGAGACGGGATGCATCCAGATTAAAAATAGATATCATCATATAGAAAAAATATGTGATAAAATCAATAGAACCAAACAATAACAGAATGATAGGTGAACTTCTATATCAACGTAATTTGGAAGAATTATTTAAGAAATAATTTTGTAAATATCATCTGTATATATACTGAGGTCTCGACACTCTTCAACAACAAATGTAATTTGGAACTTGATTAAAGAAAAACTCCGACGTTATGAAGAGACATTGAAGTTGCATGTGCTCTTATTAAGGCAATACCAGAGGGAGAAAGAGAGAGAAAGAGAGGGAGAGAAAGAGCGAGAGAGCGAGAGAGCGAGAGAGAGAGAGAGAGAGAGAGAGAGAGAGAGAGAGAGAGAGAGAGAGAGAGAGAGAGAGAGAGAGAGAGAGAGAGAGAGAGAGAGAGAGAGAGAGAGAGAGAGAGAGAGAGAGAGAGAGAGAGAGAGAGAGAGAGAGAGAAAGAGAAAATGAAAGAGAGTGAAATTGAGTGAGAGTGAAGGAGAGAGAGAAAGACAGAGTGAAAGAGAGTGTAAAAGATGGTGAAAAAGGGAGAGTGAAGGAGAGAGTGAAAGAGAGTGTGAAAGAGAGAAAAAAGAAAGAGAGTGAAAGAAAGTGAAAGAGAGTGAAATAGGGGGAGTGAAAGAAAGGGAGGGAGGAAGAGAGCGAGGGAGGGAGAGAGAGAGGGAGGGAGGGAGGGAGAGAGGGAGAGAGGGAGGGAGGGAGAGAGGGAAGGAGAGAGGGAGGGAGGGAGAGAGGGAAGGAGGGAGGGAGAGAGGGAAGGAGGGAGAGAGGGAGGGAGGGAGAGAGGGAGGGAGAGAAGGAGGGAGAGAGGGAGGGAGAGAGGAAGGGAGGGAGGCAGGGAGAGAGGGAGAGAGGGAGAGAGGGAGAGAGAGAGGTTGAGAAAGGTTGTGAGAGTGGGAGAGTGGGAGATTGTGAGAGCGGGAGAGTGGGAGAGTGGGAGATTGTGAGAGCGGGAGAGTGGGAGAGAGGGAGAGAGGGAGGAATATAAAGAGAAAGGATGAATTATCAACACACCAATTCAAAGTTCCCAAAATTATCCATTTACATATACATGAATGTACAAATGAATGCGGAAATTGGTAGACATACAATGAACCATTCTGTTTTTTTTAGTTCTCATTTGCTGGAGAGCCATGGTCCCATGAAAACCGGTCACGATCACTTTTCAGCCCGTAGGTTACTTAGTAAAGATATTTTGAGTTGCTCTTAGGACAAAAGACAATGAATTACACTGCGCAATTGTCTTGTGTGTCTTGATTTAATTTAAGGCAGTGTTTAGTGTGAATTTAGGATCTGAAGATAAGTGCTTCTTCAACTTATGTTTGTCTTTGGAGTAATTTCTCCGCAGGATTAAATTCCGTGGGAAACATAATGAATATGGTTGTTTGTTAAGACGTCTATGTTTTGTGAACTGTGTGTCATTGCAACTTTGTGCAGTATTTCTGGATGGCTATTGCAGATATTTCAGTAGTATTTCAGTTTTATTTCTCGTACATTTTGGCTTACCCGTGATATTATACGTGGAATGGGTGGGTCCAAGAATTGTTGCATAGTATCATCATGAGCTACTCTAGTACAAGAAGAACTTTGGTTTCTGAGGAAAAAATATGTTAAGAATTACAGTAGGCAGTAATTTTCCATAAGGCTATACAAATATTTCAACTTGGTTGTTGGGTGGCATACATATAAAAACCACAAACACACACACACACACACACACACACACACACACACACACACACACACACACACACACACACACACACACACACACAAACACACACACACATACAAAAACACGCATACACACTCAAAAGCATGCATACACACACAAAAGCACGCGCGTACACACAAAAACACGCACACACACAAAAAAGCACGCACATACACACAAAAGCACACACACACACAAAAAAGCATGTACACACACACAATAACACGCACACACAAAAGCACGCACACACACAAAAAGACGCGTACACACAAATACATACCCAAACCACGCACACACACACACACAAACACACGCGCGCGCACACACGCAAAAAAGCACGCACGCACACACACACACAAAAGTACGCGCACACACACATATACAAAAAAGCACGCACACACACAAAAGTACGCACAGACACAAACAAAATCACACACACACACACACACACACACACACACAAAAGCACGAACATGCGCATACACACACATATACACATACTTGTATATTATCAATAGTTTAATATTTTTCGATAAAGCATGGGACGTGTATTTAGACACCTTAATACTTGCGTACATTTGTTTGTAAGATCAAATAGTTGTACAGCGTCGACTAGTGACTAAAAGATACAGAAGGGCATTCCAAAAGAAATAAATTAAATTAATTAAATAAATTAAATAAATTAAACAATGTGTAACAACAAATACCGGACGAGAATAAACAAAACATCAGTTCTTTTATCGGAGTCAAAAATGAAAAAAAAAATAAGTCCAAGAAGTCAAATATAAGTCTTAATAGTAATAAAACATTAATATTATGTTTATGTTACTGTTATCAAATCAACAATTCTATACAAATAGATGTAAATGTACACGTTTATTCAATTGCGTGTGCATCCTCAAAATGTTGTGATATCTGAGTTTTAAAAAGTATAGAACATGAAATTGGTCGACACTATGATTGGAACTATGATTTAGGCAGTGATAGACAAGATAACTGGGAAGTTTCAACTTTCCAGACAATTCTCTTATGTACAAAAGTCTGATTTTAGTTTGCATTTTGAAACAGGACATACACCAACCGTAGGTTTATTGAAAATGGTATAAAGGATTACAAAGGATTACAAACCAGCGTGTCGACAGACCTTTTGATCTGTATCTAGGTTGGATGCGTAAAAATGATAATATTGATTGATTGATAAACAAACAAACAAACAATTAAATAAACGAGCAAACAAATAAATATGTAAATACATATATAGATAAATGAATAAATAAATAAATAGATTATAATAATATAAGTAATAAATAAAAATAGATAGGTAAAGTTAAACAATAAACAGATCAATAGTAAATAATAATAAATGGACAGATGAATAATAATAAATAATAATCAAATAGATAATAATAAACAGACATATAGTAACAAAGAAAGAAATAATATAAAGTGAATGGCAGGTATTACAGTTGCTTGGGAGTTGATCTAAACGAATTTTCTGGCTTCGAATTGAACTACATTGCACTACCTCTGCAGGAAGTTTATTCCATTCATTAACTACATGTTTGGCAAAATTGTTTATACCTACTTCCAAATTAAATCTATTTCCTAACGGTTTGAGACCATTATTTCTTGTCCGATTCTCATTCAGTGTGAAAATGTTGTCACTTTTGATGTCAATTCCTTTTAGGGAAATATATTCATACATTTTAGTCGATTTTTGTATGATTTGATTTTTATATTTTGAATCAGTTTTGTGACTCTCCGTTGTACTTTATCCAGTCAGTTAATGTCTTTAGTGAGATTCGGTGACCATACGGAAACTGCATATTCCAAATGTGGACGAACTAACGATTTATATAGCTTGTTAATAAGAGATTGAGTTTTAAAGTCGAAAGATCGCGCAATCACTCCTAGAATCTTATTTTCTTTCTCAAAGACTAAAATGCACTGCTTAGATGATTTGAAATCGTTACTGATAATTACGCCGAGATCTTTTTCACTATCCACTTTTGTTAACGAATTTCCAAACAAATTGTAATCATACTTACTGTTATTTTACCTATGTGCCTAACCTTGTATTTACTTGTTTTAGATTTCATAGGTCACTTTTCTTGAATATCTAATTGGTTTAAGTGATCATTTCCATTCCGCACAGTTTTGTATGATCAGCAAATTTAGGGACGACAGATTTCACTCCGTGGTCTATATCATTTATATATAATATGAATAGAAGTAGCCCAAGAACGGAACCCTGAGGAACTCCACTCGTAAAAAATTTCCATCTAGAATTTTTGCCATTTAAAAACACTCTCTGTTTTTGATCGTTTAACAAATTACTAGTCCAACTTAATAGGCTACCACTTATTCCGTGTGAAGCTATATCAGTAAGTAGTCTTTCGTGGGGGACGGTATCAAAAGCTTTTGCATTAAATCTATTTTGTTTCTTTTTTCATAATTCGAGATGAACTCGAGTAAGTTAGTCACGCAAGAACGTTCCCGTCTGAATCCATGATGGCTATCATTTATCAAACAGTTACTTTCTAAATGGTGTTCAATAGTATGATAGTTTCCATAATTTTTCCTACGATTGAAGTCAAGCTTATAGGTCTGTAGTTATTTGGTTTCTTTTTGTCACCTTTTTTTGAATATGAGAGTAACGTTAGCTAGCTTCTATTCTCTTGGGACATCTCCATATATGATGGATTTCTTGGAAATAATTTCTAATGGAACAACACTGTCATTTTTCATTTCATTTAAGATTCTTGGATACCAACCGTCAGGCGCTGGTGTTTTATTAACTGAGTTTTTCTATATACTTAATTAGCTCCTGAATCACGTTTTTTACCTGTTGGCAGCACTTTACAATAGAAAATTTTTCCTAAAAAATAATCACCTTAATTTTATTATGGTTGTCGCTCCATCTGCCTAGGTGAAGAGGACAGAACAAAATAGATTCCACTTCACCTAGATTTTTTCTTTTCTAATAAACTCTTCACTCATTATAACATGTGTTTTTTATTCTAAGATTTCACTTAAAGTGCCGAAGTTCCTGGTATGCAACAAGACTTAAAGTCCTCAGGGAGATCCATTTTTAAGCATATTATGAACATGAAGACATTTTCATTACGAAAACAATATGTTCTATAAACTTCATAAAAATAACACAAAATAATCTACAAAGTACACAAAGCATTGCTAAGTCCGCGTCAAATAAATCCAATATTGTGTTCAGCGTCTTGAAAAGAAATGTATAGAAGAAAAGTATCGGATTGGTCTTTGAAGAAAGAGACACTGCTATCGTTACGGGCAGTCGTGCGTAAGGTCCATTATTTATTTTCTCTGTCAACGATTCAAGACTGCTGGGAGGGGAAGATTAAGTAAATAAAAAGCGATGGGAAATGCAAGGATCGACAAAAAAATGTTGAAGAGGGAAGAAAAGAAATAGATAACATTGAGTTTATGACGCAAAGAAGGATTATTATAAATATGTTGAATGAAATTAATATCGTGGAATAGCAGTATATATATATATGCAGGGTTTTAATAATTCCTTGTTGAAAAATACAATAGTGTAAAACAGTATATTACAAAGAAACTGGAATACTGTGTGTGTGTGTGTGTGTGTGTGTGTGTGTGTGTGTGTGTGTGTGTGTGTGTGTGTGTGTGTGTGTGTGTGTGTGTGTGTGTGTGTGTGTGTGTGTGTGTGTGTGTGTGTGTGTGTGTGTGTGTGTGTGTGTGTGTGTGTGTGTGTGTGTGTGTGTGTGTGTGTGTGTGTGTGTGTGTGTGTGTGTGTGTGTGTGTGTGTGTGTGTGTGTGTGTGTGTGTGTGTGTGTGTGTGTGTGTGTGTGTGTGTGTGTGTGTGTGTGTGTGTGTGCGCGTGTAATTCACCATGGTCTTGGATCACGTGCTGGACTCGTGATCGACAGCTATATTCCCGGATGAGAGCTCAGAGCTGTGCGTGTGTTTGCGTGCGCGTGTACGTGTGAGCCTGCGCGCGCGCGTGTGTGTAATATAACCACGGCCAGAAAAAATGTATTTCTGAGAAAGAAGATACTCTCTGAAAAGCTTCTACTGTCATGTGCCTCTTACCGTCTTGGCAGGGGCCTTGGCTTCTTCAAGATTTCATGCAAGAAGATGGGAAAGCTGCGTTCGTGACGTGTGATATGACTATGAAATCGGAGCATTCGGGACGTTTTCACATAATACATTAATGACAAGGACGATGGCTAAACTAACCCTTTACTCTGTTATGCTAAAAGACGTACATCAAGACACAGCAAGTTACGAACAAAGGCATTATTACCTTTGG
>NC_134786.1:68361618-68386618 GCF_046742065.1 Oratosquilla oratoria
CACACACACACACACACACACACACACACACACACACACACACACACACACACACACACACACACATTTAAATTATATAAAAAATTACCTACATTGGTACTAATTGAAAGGAGATAGAGATGAAATCCGGTGGTACATAAATAAAACAAAAAATATTAATCAGTAAAAGTTAATATTATAAACTTGTGATTCACCGTTTTCTGAATAATTTACTGAAGTAAATTAATGATGGTGATGAGACTTTTGGAATGAATTACTATTTTCATTTTACCTATTCTTCTCAAGCAGATAGCAATATATATAAATTGAAGTCATTAGATTCATAATGTTCTCTAGATTTTTTTTTTTTTTTTTTAAGACGATTAGGGATAGGCCTACCTCTGAGATGTGGGCAGGAGACGTTGACATCTAAGTGATTTAAAAAGAAGTTATAAAATGTTTTTATGAGCTTTAACTGAATGATATAGAAACGAATAATCCTTGAGCTATTCAAATGGTAGACTCTATAATTTCACGATATAACGTACTTAATCAAAGGCAAATCTTAAAATTTAAGAAGAATTCCTACCCCAGGATCAACTTCCTGCAGCCAAGTATATGTGTTCTCTATTTTACCAAATCCATGGATGCCACCTTATGTATCTATACTTGTTATAAGTTTTAAATAAATGACAAATCTTAGAAGGATTCGAAACGTAGATTGTATGCGTATGAGCTTACCATATAAAACGTTGGGCCGTCGGTGCATTATAAAATGTAGCTAAAGTCTTTCCCAGTGGTCAGTTCGCGGCAACCGTGAGATTGATCTTGGAGTTGGGCAAGTCTTTCAACGGTTGAGCGTATTATTATTGCGTGGACCCATAAAGACTATATATGGCGCCCAGTTGTCCCAGCTATCACAACAATAACCCGTATATCTATCAATAGTTTCTTTGTTCTCCATATACAAGACGTCTATCAAGATGGGATGCTTGACCAAGATATCCATCCTTGATCCTGTAGACTAAAAATTCTAAAATATACGTAATTCTTTGTTTGATAGTTTGAGGATACTGTGGTTTCCTATAAGTGTCCTGTGGAGGATGGGTCTTCTTTGGTTTTGTTGTGGACTAATGAAGAATTTTGTCTCCCTATATCGTCTTCAGGTTTGATTGAATTTACTTTTGGTTTTCTTTAGAATTCCAGGAATTGTCAAACTAATTAAACTTATCTGGTTCTTGATTAGTTCTAAAAAATTTAAAAAATATATATATATATTTATAGAGAGAGAGTCCGGTATGTGCCGCTTGATTACTTCTAAGAATAGTTTGAAGAAGCAGATAATTTCTTTGGCGTGACCATTTGAACAAAGTGACCTTTTAGCTATGAAGTGGAATTAGTTTGGTCGCTTCTGTATCCATGCAGTGCTTCGTTTCAAAACACTTCAAGCAACCAGACAGACACATAAGAATGTTTACTTTTTGGACATATATCTTCCCAAGAAGTCTATTGATTTATGTTTATATAGTAATAAGTTTAAATGAAAACATATATGAATTAATATACGGTTGATAATTTTATAAATCAAGTTTTCATTCGAAAGTAGACCGAGAACAATTTTAGGGACTGATGACGTCACATTGATTTTTATATCCGGTAATCATCAGGAGATGGAACTACATGAGTTACGAGTTTCAATCACACATTGTGTATGTGTATGTGTATGTGTATGTGTATCTTAAGAGATAAGACCCTTTAATCTATGTTTTAGCGCTAGCCAAAACAATATTTGCATCGGCACTGTTGTATATTGAGTTAACCTTAATATTTGAACATACAATCACATACACACACGCATGCACGCACACACGCACACACGCACACACGCACACACGCACACACGCACATACACACACACACACACACACACACACACACACACACACACACACACACACACACACACACACACACACACACACACACACACACACGCACACACATAGAGGCTTGGTTTAGAAAAAATTGTATCAGAGCCCTGGTATGGATGGAAAATTGACACGAGAAGCAATATATTTCCATTAAATAAGATTTCCTAGCGCCAACTTAAAAAAAGAAAAAAAAAATAGAATGAAACTCCAGGGAGGTTAGTCTAAATAATCATCAAACCTCGCGTGGGAATAAAAATTTATAACCCAAATAGATTAGTTAAGATAAATAATTAACTCCAGATAACTTCACGTAAATAAAATCACCAGCCAAGAGTATAAGAATATACGTGAAGCAACAACAAAGGATGGTTTAAAAAAAACTGTGTGGCTGTTCTTTAATTAACGAGCAGTTCCAATACTCATGCAAATGAACTTGGTAAATTCAATTTTCAAAGTTTTGTTGTTGTTTGGTTATCAGTAATGACGTCGCGTACTGTGCATATGAACTTTGACCTAAGAGAGAGCAACAAGTGTTTGCATGAGAAATATGAATTTTGCAGGACATTTTTGTAACTGATTTCAATTAACTCTGGTGTTCAATGTTACTTTGAGATAGAACGATGGATGGGGTGTATACTACTAGGTGCAGTAATAAAAAAAATGTGGTTATGGGGAAGGGAAATCAGTGTTAAAATATCTAGGGGCATTTGATACGCGGTATTTGCCAGTCCTAAGAACATAAGAAAGAAGGAGACTGCAAGAGACCATAAGGCTTACACTAGACAGTTCCATATCCATTACCACCTATCATCCTCATCCATAAAGCTATCTAACCTTCTCTCAAAACAACTGATAGTGTCAGCTATCAGAACTTGTTTGCTAAGTCTATTCCATTCACTGAAGACATCCATTAGTAAACCTGTTCTTATACCAGTCCTGTATCATTCACGAACAATTTAAATTATTTCTCACTGGGTACGCATTAAATACTTACTTAGCGGTTGTATAACCAACAAACGTGATAAAACATAATATTTTACTAGAAGTAAAATAGGTCAGATGTTTGAGAATCCTTAGGGAAAGCCGACGTTCATCAACTAAAAGCAACAGTCTGAATACAATCATGATGATTAGCAATGTACATACATACATATACCAAGGCTTTTTCCCCCTCTCAAGGGAGGTAGCCAAAAAGGGAAAGGCATAAAAACACTCCCACCCATTTCATCCCTAAATACACTCCACACCCCTCCCACCCTCCCTCTCATCTGAGCACCTCCTGGATGACGGGTCATCCCTGCACCTTGCCCACCGCCCTGGCAAGTATAAAATGTATGTATGTATGCATGTACAGTATGTATGTACGTATAGATGCGTACATGTATATATTTATGTATGTATGTACGTATGCATGCATGTCTGTGTGCTTGTATGTACGTATGCATTCATGCATATATGTGAGCATGAATGTACGTAAGCATGCATGCATGCATGAATGTATGTGTGCATGTATGTACGTATGCATGTATGCACGTATGCATGCATGCACGTATGTATGTATGTATGTATGTATGTATGTATGTATGTATGCATGTATGCATGTATGTATGTATGTATGCATGTATGCATGTATGCACGCATGTATGTATGTATGTATGTATTCATGCATCCATGTATGCATGTATGCTTATATGCATACCCGTATGTATGTATGTATGTATGTATGTATGTATGTATGTATGTATTATGTATGTATGCATGCATGCATGATGTAATCTGTATGTATGTCTGCATATATGTATGCATGCATGTATGCACGCATGTATGCATGCATGTATGCACGCATGTATGCATGCATGTATGTACGTATGTATGCATGCATGTATGTATGCAGGCATCTACTGCATATATGTATATGTCTCCATATATGTATGCATGCATGTATGCACGCATGTATGCATGCATGTATGTATGCATGCATATACTGTATGTAAGTATATGTTTGCATGTATGTATGCATGCATGTGTGTGCATGCATGCATGCATGTATGTATTCATGCATGTATGTATGCATGCATGCATGCATGTATGTACTGTATGTATGCATGCATGTATGCATGCATGTATGTATGCATACATGTATTTATGCATGCATGTGGGTAGAAAGATAGGTAATGTATGTTTAAATGTGTGAAGGTACGAATGAAATACTATTATATCACATCCGGTGATTAGCGCATCTATTCTTAAGACAATATCGCACAAAAAGAAAAAATATTGATATGAATAGTAAGCTAGTGATTTAGCTTAGGCAGTGGGAAAGAGGTATCCTAGAAGGGAAACTTGATCAACACTCAATTTTTAATTGAAACTGATTTATAATCACAAAGAATGGTGCGTGACTCTGATCCATAAGGAGATCATTAAGGTCCATAAAATACGGACTTAAAATAGAAATGTGAAATCACAGCTTCATACGGCTTTACAAGATATTTCACAATGTTCTCTAAAGGCTGCATAAACATTTACTATTATGTTTCAACAGAATACATTGTATACAAAAATGTAAAGATTACCTTGTGGAATGCAACACAATTTTTTTTTTTTATAATATGTTTGATGAATCACTTGATTGTGTAAATTGAACCGTAATCACCTATAGATTACTTAAACAATATCATATTTACACTTAAATGCAAACAGAAACGCGCCATAGATAGCATGTTCGTGCTTTCTTCGCAAAGATCTATCATGATGATGTCAATCCTTGGCACGTATACTCCAGGTGAGGTAAAGGTGAGGAGCGTACGCCAGGAGGCACGTATTATTAGCCAATGCCTTAAGCAATTGGACTGTTGAGGAAGGTAGCAATCACTGTTGGGAGTTGAAGAGGAGTACGAGATTCGAACTCAGAACTAAGCGAATCCGAGAACAGTATGCTTCTTATTACGCCACCAGTGAGGTAGAAGCGAATCAGAAACACAGACACTCTTTGACCTTTGATTCAGAATTTTCTGTGTGTGAGGTATTAGGGGGATTGGTGTACATACATACATACATACATACATCCATCCATACATACATACATATATACATATATACATACATACATATATACATACACACATACATACATACACACATACATACATACATACATACATACATACATACACACATACATACATACACACATACATATCATTTACATTAATGAATAGAAATAACTTGTATTCAAGAAACTGGAAAAGTTTAAATATTCTGAAATCTAAGGATTATAGTAATCCGAGTATAATCCTATAACAGCTGAAGTAGAGCATGTTCTGAAATAACAATTGAACTTTGAATGTAAATTTCAAATTCTTTTAACCTGCAAATACCATAAAACTCATGTTAGCCTTTATTCTAGTCTGACATAGTCACCAGCATAGAGAGTACATTCATGGTAATTATAAGGAAAGTATATAAAGTTATTAACCACCATTAAGGAAGATAAGGTAGATTTTAACAAAGAAATATAATAGGAATTCCCATAAGTTTAAGCTCTCCTGAAGAGAGAGAGAAATAATGCAAGAAATTATAACCATTGCCGTTAGCTTCAATATTTCACCTACACGTAACCTGGGAGTCATAGAGAATGTCTGTAGAACCAGACAGCTTAACTTTGCCTGTAAGGGAATATAAGACTTTATCCCATTGTATTACTTTTTGTTGTATTATATATAATATTCAGACACATTAATCTGCTAGGGCGTCGAGAACGATCGAATAGAAGTCGATATAGGAGAAATCACAAAGATTTCTATTTTGTAAGGAGACAAGCCGCGGGCTTCGCCCTCCCCGGCTTCGCCCTCCCCGGCTTCACCCTCCCCAGCTTCGCCGGGGGCTTGGCTGCACAAACAGCGGCCTACGGTCGCAGCGCTCCGCGCTTTAATCCTACGACAGGGATCCCGTGCTGGGGATCCCGTGTTGGGGTTCCGCCCCAAGGCCGAGGCCGAGGCCGAACCCAAGGGACATTTTTTCCTGGTCAGTTCAAGGGAACATGGCAACCACTGAGGACTTGCGGCCACTGAGGACTTGCGACCACTGAGGACTTGCGACCACTGAGGACTTGCGACCACTGAGGACTTGCGACCACTGAGGACTTGCGACCACTGAGGACTTGCGACCTTTGAGGACTTGAAACCTTTGAGGACTTGTTACCTTGGAGGACTTGTTATCTTGGAGGACTTATTACCTTGGAGGACTTATTACCTTGGAGGACTTCTTACCTTGGAGGACTTATTACCTTGGAGGACTTATTACCTTGGAGGACTTATTACCTTAGAGGACTTATTATACAACCTTGTAGGACATGCAACTTCAGAGGACTTACACCCTCGTAGGACTTACGACCTCGGAGGCGCTTGCAGCCTCGAAGGGCTTACAACTTAGGAGGACTTGCACCCTCGGAGGACTTGCACCCTCGGGGGACTGGCACCCTCGGAGGACTTGCACCCTCGGAGGGCTTGCACCCTCGGAGGACTTGCACCCTCGGAGGACTTGCACCCTCGGAGGACTTGCACCCTCGGAGGACTTGCACCCTCGGAGAACTTGCACCCTCGGAGAACTTACAGTCTCGAAAGGCTTACTGTCTTGGAGAACTTACGACCTCGGAGGACTTACAGACATGTACCATTTTTAAAATGTGTCACATTTGAAATGGTTTGATTTTTATTATTAGCATATATTTTTTCCTAAACTCACCTTTTTTGGCGCATTTCACTTACTGCAAAGTATCTACATTTATTACAATGTCTTCATTTGATTCCTTCTTCCCTAAAGAACCTAACATTACAAATTAATCGACAAAAGTAATTATAAAGATACCAAGTATCAAGATGATATCATGTTAATCATCAAAATTCGCAAACATAATAGCAAATGTACTCGTACCTCCAACCTCCATTTGAATAACGACAATATGGCCTCCGTTGCAGACATCTAGCTGTCCCCTGTAACAACATATCGCACAGGATGATGATCTACACATGTGCGAATAGGCTTACAGGGAGGTGTCCGCAGATTGCCACGCCGACTGAGCACTTGAAGGGTTTTAACAAAATCGACGAAACCACCCTGGACCGCGGAGACTTATCTTTTATTTTATATTAGATTCGACCATGATCGGCTAGGAGTCTATATAGAAGAGAACACGTCTGTCTCTCGGGGAACTACATATCCAATCTCCTGCGCACCCTTTTGGTGTTTGTTCATATATTCACACAGGCATGACGTCACTTAAGGAATGCGTTCGGGACGTCGAAGCCACATCATGCACTCAGCTCAGGGTTCGTATAGAACGTAACTCCTACTCATTCCGCTCTCATACCTCCATTAGGCGCATCACGCCTGTGGTCCCCTGATACGTGCAAAACATACCTCTCTACGCTCGGTACGTCTGTACATACAGCTACTTATAACCATGCCTTAAAACCATGATATCAAAAACATAATGTTGATTTGTCTTAATAACATAAATATGATTATAATATTACATGAGATTACAATATTAGTTACATAATCACGCTAGGAGGTAACATCTATCCTTTAAGACTTATACCTCGAGAAAGAGTATCAGTAACGACATTTTTGTGACCGCGGATACATTTACTATTTCTATTGATAATTTATAAAAAATATGTTCCATATCATTAGTCGATTGTTTGATTTTAATGTGGCCATATTATTCAAGAAAACAAGAGATTGTGATATGTGTTTATGGTTAAGGGAAAAGAAGAGTGTATATAAGATTCAAAGTGGTTATGAACAGCTATTACACCCAAGCACTCTTTTTCTATGGTAGATTAGTTTTTCTGGCTGGGTCCAAACTTATTACTATAATAACCTATAATGAATAAAAATTCATTATCCTCCTGCTGTTGCTGTTCCTAAAGCAAAATCACTAGCATCTTTGAATAAATGAAAAGATCTAGAAAAATCCGAACTTTCGACTGGATCGTACATCAATATTAGCTTTTATTGTTCAAAACTATTCTGACATTTTTCAAATGAAATTTAATTTCTTCCTTTAATAATTCTGTTAATGGTTTAGCTAGACCCGAGAAATTTGGAGAAAAAAAATCTATAGTACCCAACCATTCCTGAGCTGTTGTTTGCAGACGACACTGCGCTTATGGCAGGATCGGAGGAGGGATTGAGGAAGTTGGTGACAGAGTTTGGGAGAGTATGTGATAGAAGAAAGCTAAAGATAAATGTGGGTAAAAGTAAAGTGATGAGATGTACAAGGGGTGAAAGTGGCAGTAGACTGGAAGTGAGCATTAAGGGTGAAAGACTGGAGGAAGTGGATAGTTTTAGATACTTGGGTGCAAATGTGGCAGGAAAGGGTGGAGTGGAGGTGGAGGTAGAATGTAGATTGAGAGAAGCGAGTAAATGCCTTGGTGGATTACAGAGTGTAATGAGGAATAGACATTTGGGAATGGATGCTAAGAGGAGACTGTATGAAGGAGTGCTTGTGCCAACAGCACTGTATGGGGCAGAAACATGGAACATAAGAGAGGAAGAGAGAAGGAGTTTGAATGTGTTTGAGATAAGGAGTCTGAGAAGTACGATGGGGGTTACTAGGCTAGATAGAGTGAGAAATGAGGAGGTGAGGAGGAAAACAGGGGTGGAAAGGGAGTTGGGAGATAGGGTTGATGAAAGAGTATTAGGATGGTTTGGACACATGGAAAGAATGAGTGAGGAAAGACTAGTAAAAGAGGTATGGAAGGCAGATGTGGAGGGAGTGAACATGAGGGGACGTCCTAGGATGAGGTGGATGGATGGGGTGAAGGGGACTTTGGGGAAGAGGGGAATGTCTGTTGAGGGAGGACGGGAGAGGACAGAAGACAGGGGTGAATGGAGAATGGTTGTATATGGATGATGTTGTGATGTATGAGGTGGAATGGGTGGGGGGATGGGGGTGAGGTAATATGTGTGAGCAAAATTTGACGCAACCCGGAGGAATTTCTCCCCGTCTTCTCCTTTTATGCATGGGGTGGACGGAGAGGGAGGGTCGCCGATTTAATGAAACGGCCTTGCTGTGGATGTGCTGTGTCTTGCGACACTGCTTCTGGCCCAGGGCAGTGGACAAGGTGCAGGGATGACCCGTCATCCATGAGGTGCTAAGATTAGAGGGAGGGTGGAGGGGATGTGGAGTGTTTTCAGGGAATGATTTTATGCCTTTTCCTTTTTGGCTACCTTCCTTGTAAGGGGGAAAAAGCCTTGGTATATGTATGTATGTATATATGTACCCAACCATTCCTAGGAATCTTCTAAATATCTTTGTTCAGGGAATATTTTGAATGACTTGTACTTATACTTAGAAAAATTTGACTTCAGAACTTCCCACTTTAAATATGAGAATTGGGTAAAGAAACTTTTTTTCTGAATTAATGGTTAATTTGGTTTTGTCAGCTCTTTTAAAGGTTTCCTGTGAAGATTCAATATGTAGTCCCCACGTATTATTATATATCACCACATCATCTAGATATGACTTTACTCATGGTAAATTGAATATTAATCTATTTTTCATTCATTGAAAGGTAGCAGGGTCATTCCTTAGCCCTAAAACCCATATTAACCTTTATTCTCGTCTAGACTTAGTTACAGGAATCGACCCGTATAAACAGTACATTCAAGGAAATTATAAAGGAAATATATAAAGATATTAACCACTATTAAGGAGGATAACAAGGTAGATTTTAACAAAGAAATGTAACTGTAATTTATTTACGTTTAAGCTCACCTTAAGAGATATAGAATTTATACAAAGAGTTATAAATGTTGCCGTTAGCTTTAATATTTTACCTTCTACACGCGGCCTGGGAGTCATAGAGAATGTCTGTAGAATCAGACAGCTTAACTTTGCCTCTAAGGGAAACAAAGACTTTGTTCTATTGTGTTACATTTTTCGATATATTGATGAAGTTCAGACATATTAATCTCGAGTACAAAGAAATATATATTTTCTTAATGCTTACCCAAGGTGTGTGTGTGTTGTGTGTACGTATGATTACGTGTGTGTGTGTGTGTGTGTGTGTGTGTGTGTGTGTGTGTGTGTGTGTGTGTGTGTGTGTGTGTGTGTGACTCACCATGGTCTTGGATCACGCGTTGAACCCGTGATCGACAGCTATTTCCCTTCAGGAGGAGAGCTCAGAGCTCATACGCGACTGATCTATGGGTAATACTGTGACCTTACTCGCACACACACTCCCAACTCCCCGGCCACGAGAGTTGGAGTAACGACTCGTTGCGCAGTGATACTGAAATTATTTCAACCCTGGGCGAGATTCGAACCCGGACCGCCGCAGTGGCGGTGTGTGTGTGTGTGTGTGTGTGTGTGTGTGTGTGTGTGTGTGTGTGTGTGTGTGTGTGTGTGTGTGTGTGTGTGTGTGTATTTACCTAGTTGTATTTACCTAGTTGTATTCTACGGGAAGGGGAGCTATGCTCGTGGTGTCCCGTTTTCATTTCTCGTTTTATCTAAACTATCTTTAAATTCATGTATTGTTTTTGCACACACCACTTTCTCATTTAACTTGTTCCAACTGTCTATTACTCTGTGAGGAAAGCTGTTCTTTTTCAGGTCTCTTCTATAGCTGTCTTTTTTTATTTTCTTTCCATGTCCTCTTGTATTTCTGTCATCCCATTTTATTAGATTCTCTCTATCAGTAATTTAAATGCCTTTCATGATTCTGTAAATAGCTATCAAATCTCCTCTCTCTCTTCTTTGCTCTAGTGTCTGTAGTTCAAGTTTTGCTAGTCTCTCTTCATATGATAGTTTTGAGAGTGTAGGTGCCAATTTTGTAATTGCTCTTTGTATTCTTTCAAGTTTTTTTTATACATTTTTTTGTACTTGGTGACCATATCGTTGCTGCATATTCCAATCTTGGTCTTATCAGGGTGATTAGAATTTTCTTCACCATTTCTTCATCCAGGTATGTAAATGCAACTTTGATTGTTCTTATTAAATTATAGGTTTCTCCAAAAATCTTATTTATATGTTTCTCAGGTGACATATTATTCATAACAATGACTCCCAGGTCTTTTTCATTTTCTACTTTTTTTATTCCTTCTTCTCCCAATTTATATGATCCTGTTATTCTGTTTTTACTTTTTCCAAATTCCATTATACTACACTTCTTTGTATTGAACTCCATCTCCCACTTCCTACTCCATTCCTGTACTTTATTTAGATCTCTCTGTAGTGATTCACAATCTTCTTCCGTGTTCACTTTTTTCAATAGTTTTGCATCATCTGCAAAGAAGCTCATATAGCTTTCAATTCCTTCATCCATATCATTAATATATATAGCAAACATTATTGGGGCCAGAACTGTCCCATTTTGAGTGTTGGTTTCTTATCACTACTCTCATTTTTCTTTCTTGCAAAAAGTCTTCCATCCAATTTAGCAGTTTGTCCTGTATTCCTCCTTCAGTTTCTAATTTCTTAAGCAACTTCTTATGTGGTACTTTGTCAAAAGCTTTTTTTAGGTCTAGAAATGCACAATCAGCCCATCCATCTCTTTCTTGTATTATATCTATTAGCCTTGAATAGAAACATATTAAATTGGTGACGCATGATCGTCCTTGTCTGAATCCAAAGTGTCTTGAATTTAGCACGTTTTTTTTTTTTTTTTTTTTTTTACCCATCTATTTTTGACAATTCTTTCACAAATTTTTGCTATTGTACTTGTTAGAGAGACTGGCCTATAGTTGTTAGGGTCTTCTTTATTTCACCCTTTATATATAGGTACTATATTTGCTTTTTTCCAATCTTCTGGAACTTTACCTTCTTTCAAGGAACTGTTTATTATGCTATGTATTATGTCTGCCAGTTCATTCCTGCATTCTTTCAGAATCCAGTTTGCTATTTCATCTGGTCCATGCGATTTTCTGACATCAAGATTACTCAAGTGGTTCAATATTTCATTCTTTGTTACTTCTATTTCTTTCATAGGGGGGACTTTCTCTTTCCATTCAATCTCTTCAGGTTGTATGTTCTCCCTTGTAAACACAGATTTAAAATGTTTGTTCATAATTTCCGCCATTTCAATTTCCTCTGTGTATTCAACTCCTCCTTGTCTTAATTTCTCCAAATCTTGTTTGTTTTTCAGTTTGTTGTTTACAAATCTGTAGAATAGTTTTGGTTGATCTTTACATTTTTCTATGACATCTTTTTCATATTTTCTCTTTTCCTCTCTGCACGCTTGTACATATTCATTTCTATAACAAGTATATATTTTCCATTTTTCTGGTCTTTTGTTTTTCTTCCATTTGGCCCAGGCTTTGTCTCTTTTGTCTTTTATCTCCCTACAACTTTTATTGTACCAGCACTTTACATATTCTTTTTCTTGTTTTTGTCTTGGGACATACTTTTCTACTTTTTTATAGATTTTTGTCAAAATATTCCATTTCTCTTCTACTGTTGTATCTTCTTTGTGTATTATTCCCAGTTTTCATTTTGGAAGAATTCTCTTATTTTATCAAAATTTGCTTTTTGATACATCAATCTTCCTTTTCTAAATTGTTCATTTCTTTTCATGTATTTTTTCTCATTTAGTTCTAGTTCTATCAATATGTGGTCACTTTTGCTTATTGGTGCCTGGTATTCTATCTTTTCCATTATTTCAGGTTCTGATGTGATTATTAGGTCTAGTCTCGATGGTTCTTCTTCATTTCTATACCTAGTGTTCTCTTGGATCCATTGTGTCATTGTGTGGTCAGTAATCATCTCAAGTAGAACACTTCCCCATGAGTCTTCTCCACCCTTTACGGTCATCTCTTCCCAGCAGATTTCTTTGCAATTATAGTCGCCCATCATAACTATTCTTCCTCCATCTTCCATTATCTTGTTTAGTGTTATTCTTGTGTCTTCTAACATGCTTTTATGTTCATTCTCTTCCCACGAGGCTGTTTTTGGGGGCACGTAGTTTATTACAAACTTTCTGCTCTTCTTATCTCTATCTTCTACTTCTATCATGATCATCTCTACTCTATTGTTCCCATATGTGACACTCTTCACGCTTATATCCTTCTTAGTCAGGAACATAACTCCACCCCCTTGTTTTTTCTCTCTGTTTCTAATCCAATAATTATATGCATTGTGTCCTATGCTGTTGGGTGGTAGTGGACCTTTTAATTTTGTCTCAAAAATTCCCATTATGTCTGGATCTTTCTCTTTCAGATATTTGTTCAGTTCATTTAGTCCTGTTATTAATCCATCTATATTTGTGTAGGATACATTTAACTTTGTTATTTCCATTGTATTCTCTGTTTTTTTTGTGTTTCTCTCTGTTATTTTCCATTTCTTCAATTTCATATTCACTACTCTCCAGTAGAATTCTTGTTTTTCTGTCTCCGTTCTGCTCTCGTTTTTTTCTTAGCTTCATGTCTTTTCCTTATTTCCTCCTCTCTTTCCTCTTTATTCATTTCCCTTTTTATCCATACCTTTTTATATTGTTCACTTGTTGTTAGTTTCCATGTTTTGGACAAGATATTCTCTACCGTCGTTTGTGACCTGAATTTAATCTTAATTGGTCTGGTCTTGTCTGTACTATATTTCCCGAGTCTGAATTTCTCTTCGATTTGTTTCATTATTTCTGGCTCATCTTCCTGAACTAATTCTAGTAAGTTTCTTACTTTTTCATTTTCCTCTTTGATTCTTGTGGTTCTATCTGGGTTATGTTTCTCTTCCATTCCTATTATAATTATACATTTCTTTTTGTCTGCTAAGTCTCTTACAATATTCTCCTTCTGTCTCATCACTTTGATAACTGAGTCTTCAGTTTGTTCTTTCATTTGCTGTTTAATTATATCAGAAAATGCAACTTTACTATTTTCTTGTATCTTCTTCCACCCCTCTGCCTCTTTTGCTATTGTTTCTTTATTGTCTCTAGTTCTTTTTTAATTCTTCATTCTCCACTTTTACTTCTCTTAACTGTCTTTTTAGGTCTTCTATTTCATCAGTTAAGTTTTTGTTCGCCTCCTCTAGTTCTTCCAATTTTTCAAACCTCTCGGCAATTTTTGACATCTTGCCAAACCTAATCTCCCAATGCTCAGTCATTTGTTCAAGTTTTTCCTCCAGTTTTGCCAGTCGGGGGAGGTTGGTATCCGCCGCCCCCTCATTAAATCCTTGAAAATTATTATCCCCACCTTCCATTGAACTGCTTTTATCTATGTTTCTGATCTTTACAATTTTGTTAGTCCCATCATCGAGATCCAAGTCATCCGTTCGGCGTTTGTTTACGATCCGCCTGGACTCTTGGACCAAGTCATCCCCTTCCTCATCTCCTTCCATTTCCCTCAATATCCCTTCCCTTCTCCTTCCCTATCACTTCCCCACTATTCCACGAGCACTCCCCTTCCCTATAAATACAAAAAGGCACTTCTCTGAATGTTGAGATCCACGTAGTTTTTCCTTTTTCTTTGGAACACCAGTTCTCGCCGTCCATTCGGTGAAAGTGTGTGTGTGTGTGTGTGTGTGTGTGTGTGTGTGTGTGTGTGTGTGTGTGTGTGTGTGTGTGTGTGTGTGTGTGTGTGTGTGTGTGTGTGTGTGTTCGCATTGGCCTTTGTATCACGTTCTGGACTCGTGATCGACAGCTATTTCCCTCCGGAAGAGAGCTCAGAGCTCGTATGACCTTACACGCACACACACACACAACTTCCCGCCGACTCGAAGCGCAGCGATATTGAAATTATTTCAGCCCTGGGGAGGATTCGAACCCGGACCGCCGTAGTGACATTCGGAGTGGGTGGGGGATGGGTGGAGATAAGGGAGTATGTGTGAATGATATTTTGAAGGAATTTTCCCACGTACTTTCTTTTTTTGCATTAGGGGACGGAAAAGGGGGGTCGCCGATTAAATGAAGCGGGCTTCCTGTGGATGCGCTGTGTCTTGCTGCATTGCTTCTAACCCATCTGTGTGTGTGTGTGTGTGTGTGTGTGTGTGTGTGTGTGTGTGTGTGTGTGTGTGTGTGTGTGTGTGTGTGTGTGCATGATTCACCATGGTCTTCGATCACGCGTTGAACTCCGAAAGAGAGCTCAGAGCTCATACATGACCAATCTATGGGTAAGGCTGTGACCTTACTCGCACACACATTCCCAAACCCCCGCCCACGAGAGTTGGAATAACGACCCGCAGCGCAGCGATACTAAGATTATTTCAGCCCTGAGCGGGATTCGAACCTGGACCGCCGTACTGGCGACTGGTAACTCTACCACCGCGCCAAGAGTTTTGTGTGTGTGTGTGTGTGTGTGTGTGTGTGTGTGTGTGTGTGTGTGTGTGTGTGTGTGTGTGTGTGTGTGTGTGTGTGTGTGTCACTTCACTCTATTGGGGCTTAATTATTTTGGTGATGTTTCCCTAAATTAACGAGAATGACGTGACATGTCTTCAATTTCTATATCAAATCAGAAGGAAGAGGAAGATCATGAACAATTAATATTAACCATTTCATCCCAAAATCTTAGTCATGCATTAATATTATTATAATCAATTGTATTATTATCTTAAAACTTCATTTATAAACATAAAACACATTAAACTAGTAATTGTGAGAAGTGGAGAAGATATCACTTCAATTGATAATTAATTTATTACACATAAAATTATTACTGAAGATAGTCACTGGGCACACACACTTTTAGGTAACTATTAAGTTGAATTTTTGTTGAGGCAGATCAATTTCCTACGTACGATAGGGGTTGTGAGTATCAATCACTTTTTGAGGGTGCTCTGTTAGAGCACAGTAAAGGATCGACGAGGAGGATCGATATTTGAAAGATGACGGGGATTTCCGTCACATATGAGGAGTCGACTGCCAGGGGCTTCAAACACGATCGTCTAAGACCCGGTATAGAAGAGATTCTATGGACTCTATTCAGGATCAGGGCATTCTAAGGTTCAGCAATGAGGCGACATCAGGAGAGATCCAACAAAACACGATTCGGACCGGAGCGTTATGTGATCGGCCAAGTGGGCCAATATAAGACGCTGACATGCTTTCCGTCACATTCAGAGAATCCTCTGCTAGGCCTCTGAACACGATCGGTTAGGAGCCACTATACTCGTAGAAGAGAATACGTCTATCTCTCGGGGAACTACAAATCTCTGACATTACGAGAATGTTACTTGTGCTTTGGTGCCGAGGTGCCGAGGGAGTGAATGAAGCTCAAGAGTGTTTGCTGGTTTTATTCTGGCTAGTGCGAGTGTCGACCTAGGCTGGGTCGGCGGTCGGGCTCCGAGGCATGCCCTAACCGTAAAAGTGACCGCGGGCCTTGGGTCGTGCTACGCTGGTGACAAGTACAGAAGAGAACTGCATGGGGACCACAACCTGAGCTCCTTATATATCCACTCTCCTGCGCGCCCTTCGGTGTTTGTTCATATATTCGCACGGGCATGACGTCACTTAAGGAATACGTTCAGGACGTCCAAGCCCCACCACGTACTCAGTTCAAGGTTCGTATGAAACGTAACTCCTACTCACTCCGCTCTCACACCTCCACTAAGTGAAACACGCCCGTGGTCCCACGATAGGTGCAAAACGTACCTCTCTACGTTCGGTACGTATGTACATAAAAGTACTTATAATTATGCATTACCCATGATAATGAAACACAATATTAATCTTAGTAACATAAATATATCATGTGATTATAATATTACGTGAGATTACAATATCATTCTCATAATCACGCTAGGGTGTCGCCCTGTGCATGTCTGTTTGCATGCGTGAGCGTGTGTGTGTGTGTCTGTGTGTGTGTGTGTGTGTGTGTGTGTGTGTGTGTGTGTGTGTGTGTGTGTGTGTGTGTGTGTGTGTGTGTGTGTGTGTGTGTGTGTGTGTGTGTGTGTGTGTGTGTGTGTGTGTGTGTGTGTGTGTGTGTGTGTGTGTGTGTGTGTGTGTGTGTGTGTGTGTGTGTGTGTGTGTGTGTGTGTGTGTGTGTGTGTGTGTGTGTGTGTATGTTTGTGTGTTTGTGTGTGAGAGTGATTGTGTATGCTTTTCCATTTCTACATTCACTTATATATTTACCTCAGAAAATTTGAATTATGTTTATTTAATCAACATTGAAATGTAAGACCGTTTTTATATCCAGCCCTGAAGGATGAATAATGTTCACGTTGAAAATATTTAATGATATCTGTAAAATATATTATTAAGTTTTCTGTCATATGACCACACACACACACACACACACACACACACACACACACACACACACACACACACACACACACACACACACACACACACACACACATATATATATATATATATATATGTATATATGTATATATATATATATATATATATATATATATATATATTACATATATTATATATTATATATTTAATATGATATAATACAACATAACATAACATAACATAACATAACATAACATAACATAACATAATATAATATAACATAAACATAACATAACATAACATAATATAATATAATATAATATAATATAATATAATATAATATGATATGATATGATATAATATGATATAAATCTCTCTCTCTCTCTCTCTCTCTCTCTCTCTCTCTCTCTCTCTCTCTCTCTCTCTCTCTCTTTCTTATGGGCAACATTATGGAAGTGAGAAATTTATTTTCGACGAAGCTGAGTTCTTGAATGAGTAAGACCATATTCCTGGCAGAATCCACGCATTAACTCTATAGGATCCCTAACCATAACAAAAACTCTTACCATTTGACTACAAAACTTTGCTCGACTGAATAAAATCGTCCAACTATAAAAATAATACATATTGTAGTCAACATCCGATCTCAAAGGGCTTATGTATACATTTTCAACTCCTTGAGCCTATAGTGGTTTTCCTTGGGTTAAATGATACAGAGAGAGGATAAGCATAACAAATGTTTATATCGTTCGGCGTGCCGAGTGGGTTAAGCAATCCTTCATATTGATTCAGTAAATAGTAAGGCTCCTTTATCAGTGATATTTCTTGAGGGAAATTGTAGCAATCCTTCATGTTGATTCAGTAAATAGTAAAGCTTCTTTATCAGTGATATTTCTTGAGGGAAATTGTAGCAAACCTTGGCGAGCCAGTAAGAGAGAGTGTGTCCAACTTTTCCACCTCCGCTAAGCCAGCCGCCATCGTGGCTATACGTCTCGAAAACAAATCAGACTGCAATGCACCACGATGGTGTAAGAATTGCGGAAGAGAAAAGAAGAAGAACCGAAAGCCAAGATGCCATTCGTCACCCCAACTTTTCTGACGAAGTTGTGAGCCATCTCCTCGCCAAGGATCTGACGAATGCGCTCTGGAAGAACTCCTCCTTAGACATGAGCAGAACATTGCAACAACATGATTTTTTTTCTTGAAGGGAAATAGCTTCTTTCAGGAAATATATTATCTAAGTATTCTCGGAGGTAACTTTTATTCCAAAGTATCTGAAAACCAATATTAAAATTTCCATATTCATTTGTTAAAGCATAAATAAAAAAAGAAAATATAGTTGTTATAGCATAATAAGAATGGACAAGAAGATATAAAAAAGGATGGAAAGCAACTTCTGAATGTAACTGAGCAATATATATATATATATATATATATATATATATATATATATATATATCACTTAGACAAAATGTTGTAGCACTTTTTTAAATGATAATCACGAAGAACCCACAGTCGGAATAAAAGGAAACTTAGAAGAAAGTATAACTTCTATATTTTGGCTAATAGCTATAGCCCTCTTCAGGAAGTTACAGATTACAAGACTTTGCAGAGACATAATCACACGGCTAGCTGTGAGCCGTTTGGTTAAGAATTATCACCCTCCTGACTCCGCTCCCAGCACACGTCCCTTCTGACCTCACACCTCCACCCACATATCTCCTCACCTCTGACTCCGCCCTGCGCGACGGATTGTCCTGTTTTAGCTCTGCGCGATCCCCTTCTACTTACATCTCAATTGTACTTATGCCTCTGCAAATTCTTGTAATCTGTACTTTCCTGAAGAGGGCTATAGCTATTAGCCGAAATATAGAAGTTATACTTTCTTCTAAGTTTCCTTTTATTCCGACTGTGGGTTCTTCGTGATTATATATATATATATATATATATATATATATATATATATATATATATATATATATATATGTGTGTGTGTGTGTGTGTGTGTGTGTGTGTGTGTGTGTGTGTGTGTGTGTGTGTGCGTGTGTGTATTTACCTATTTACCTAGTTGTATTTTGCGGGAGAAGAGCTATGCTCGTAGTAACCCGTAGTTGTATCTTTCCGCATCCAGTTCTTTCTTAAAATCATGTATATTTTTTATCATTCACTGTTTTGTGTATATATATACATATATATATATATATATATATGAAATCAAATCAAATCAAATCAGCCATCCCGAGTCCACTGCTGAACAAAGGCCTCCTTCATAGCATTCCATGATTAAACACGACCGCGCCAACCTCTGCCAAGTCATTCCTGCAAATTTCTCTATCTCGTCTCTCCACCTTCTGTCTGGTCTCCCTCTTCCACGCTTCCCATCTCGCGGCGTCCATTCAGTTGCACACTTGCTCCATCGCTCATCAGTCGTTCGCAATAACTTACCTGCCCAATTCCACTTCCTCTTTTTTACTGCCTCCACAATATCTTTCACTCTAGTCTGCTCTCTTACCCAACTTGCTCTCTTTCAGTTTCTCAGCGTTATTATCCCATCATTGATCTCTCCATTCTCCTCTGTGCAGCCCTTAGTTTTGTTTTCATTGCCTTCGTTAGTTTCCAAGCCTCACACCCGTAGATTATTGCTGGCAGAATGCATTGATTGTAAACTTTACGTTTCAAACATAAAGGTAGAAAGCTTCTCAGGATTTTATTATACTTACCAAACACTTTCCAACCAATTGTAATACGTCTTTTTATTTCATTATCATGATCTTTCGTCACTTTCACTATCTGGCCTAAATAAATATACTCTTCAACTTCTTCAAGACTCACCATCGATTATAATCTCTTTACTTTGAACTTTCGTGTTAAACATTACTTTGATTTTACTCTTATTCATTTTCAGACCTACTTTGAAACTTTCATTGTTCAGATCACTCAGCATATCTTGAAGAATAGAATACATTCTTGGAAGTGTTATGTGTGTCTTCATATAATTCATGCTTTATTTTTCATGTTGGCTACTTTTACATTTTCATTTTTTTCTTGATCTGTGTTTGTGTTTAAATGTGCGCACAATTCACCATGGTCTTAGATCGCATATTGGTCTTGTTATAGACAGCTATTACCTTCCCGGATGAGAGTTCAGAGATAAAATAATGCCCGAGCTATGGATAGTACTGTGACCTTATGCATGCAAACACCCAAACTTGTTCATATGCGTGTGGGTGCGTATATGTTTGAGTAAATGTGTGTGCGTGTGTACATGCGTACGTGTGTTTGCGTGTGTATTTTCCAGCGCGCGAATGCGTGTGTGTATGCGTATGTGTTTTTAAGTGTGCGTGCGTATGCGTGTGTATGTACATGTGCGCGCGCGCGCGCGTGTGTGTGTGTGTGTGTGTGTGTGTGTGTGTGTGTGTGTGTGTGTGTGTGTGTGTGTGTGTGTGTGTGTGTGTGTGTGTGTGTATGTGTGTGTGTGTGTGTGTGTTTGTGTGTTTGTGTGTGTGTGTGCGTTATATCTATTTATATATTTATTTGTTTATTTATGTTTATTTATATATTTATTTGTTTATTTGTTTATTTATATATTTATTCATATATTTGTTTATACATGTTTGTATATTTATGTGTATATTTATGTGTCTATGTGTCTATCTACGTGTCTATCAACGTGTCTATCTACGTGTCTATCTACGTGTCTATCTACGTGCCTATGTTCCCATCTATGTGCCTATCTATGTTCCCATCTATGTTCCCATCTATGTGTCTATGTGTCTATCTATATGTCTATCTATGCGTCTATCTATGCGTCTATCTATGCGTCTATCTATGCCTCAATCTATGCGTCTATCTATGCGTCTATCTATGCTTCTATCTATGCGTCTATCTATGCGTCTATCTATGCGTCTATCTATGCGTCTATCTATGCGTCTATCTATGCGTCTATCTATGCGTCTATCTATGCGTCTATCTATGCGTCTATCTATGCGTCTATCTATGCGTCTATCTATGCGTCTATCTATGCGTCTATCTATGCGTCTATCTATGCGTCTATCTATGCGTCTATCTATGCGTCTATCTATGCGTCTATCTATGCGTCTATCTATGCGTCTATCTATGCGTCTATCTATGCGTCTATCTATGCGTCTATCTATGCGTCTATCTATGCGTCTATCTATGCGTCTATCTACGCGTCTATCTACGCGTCTGTCTATGCGTCTAACTATGCGTCTATCTATGCGTCTATCTATGCGCCTATCTATCCATCTATCTATGCGTCTATTTATGTGTCTATTTATGTGTATACTTACTTATATGTCTACCTATGTGTCTACCTATGTGTCTACCTATGTGTCTACCTATGTGTCTACCTATGTGTCTACCTATGTGTCTACCTATATGTCTACCTATATGTCTACTTATTTGTCTACTTATTTGTCTACTTATATATGACTATTTATATATGACTATTTATATATGCCTATTTATATGCTTATTTATATGCTTATTAGTGTTTACTTGTGTTTGTGTTTGTGTTTATTTATGTTTATTTGTGTTTATGCATTTGTTTATTCATTTGTTTATTCATTTGTTTGTTTGTTTGTTTATTTGTTTATTTATTTGTATATTTATTCTATCTGTTTATTCATTTATTAATTTTATTTATTTATTCCCTCAATCTTACATTCAGTCTTATGATTTATGGACAAATGATTTCTGTAGTAAAAGGTAACATTTTCTTGAATTTGTTTCAGGTTTTAGGGTTGTTGCAATACCACCTATTAACTGCCGGATGTGTTGCTTCGTTAACTTTACTATTGTTGTACCCATTGTTGAAAAGGGCTTGGGTTTCTAGTCCCGTGCATGTTTCTTTCCAGATAGAGCAGTGCAATACACCTCCACGTATGTATACGTGAATGGTAGAGTTGAACAGCGTTGGAAACACCCACTCATACCGTCAAAACATCGATTTTAACTTGTTGGTTCCACATAGACAAGGTCAGTAAATCTATTGCTGTGGTTGGTTACAAGGACGTCGAGGAAGGGCAAGTGACCATTGTTGAATAAGTGAAATTTTGGCCGGAAGCCTGGATGTGACATTACCTGTGGTTCTGAAGTTTGTGTAAATATTTTACTCAGACGCAAATGTCATTTACAAAAGAGCAATAGATGGAGAGGTCATTGGTGGCGCCTGTATTCTACAGGAATCCCATAATAAATAGATATATAGATAAGTAGATAGACATATAGATAGCTAGATAGATAGATAGATAAATAAATAGATAATAAAAAATTAGAGAGAGGACCCCATAGAAATCTCATCAACTTTTTTATCCACATTGCCAACAGAACACGGGATTTCAGCCTGATAGTAGCCAAAGAATTCCATGAGATTCCGACAAATTCTCCTCTCACAGAAAGCCACACCATAACATCACAGGAAGTCGAAAGTCTGTGTTTCGTCGTATCTGCTGACTTTAAGGTAAATTTTATCATTCTATCGATATCGACGTTTGTAAAGAACTTTCGATGGCCAGGGACGTGGTGATTTTTTTTTTTTTTTTTTTTTTTTTGTAGGATTGGTGTTTATCTGGAAACTTGAAATAAGTAGAGGCGTAAGATATTAACGTATTTTTATTTATCTATTTATTCATTTATTTATTTACTATTTATTTATCTATCTATCTATCTTTCCATCCATTATATTACGAAGCAAAGGGGTTTATCTGGGCTATGGATTTCTTTATTTCCGAATGCAAAGCCTGGGGAGTAATCACTGATTTGTTTAGCAAAATATGGACTGTATGTTGCAACATTGATAATCTGTTGTGTTATTGTTTTTCTTCGCTATTTTCTTTATGATTATAAGTAATCTTAGTAATATAGAGTATCAGAGTAGATGGTGTCCTTCTTTGTGAGTTTTATTGTTTGAGAATGATGACGTAGGTAGCGTTTTTTTGTTTTTTGTTTTTTGCGGTAATATTTGTGTTGATGCGCAGGCGTTTGGTTGTTTATCCGAGTACTCGAGTATATACCGTTTCCGTACTACAAGTATATTGCTCTGAAAAGAGCCTTAACTTTTATTTTATTTATTTTTATCTTATTTTATTTATTTTATTTGTTTATTTATTCATTTATTTATTTTTGTCACTAAGATAAGTGGAACTTGGAGGTCCTTAGTCGTGGTAACTTTACTTTGTTTTGGTTGTCATCTATTTTTTTTTTTTCTTTTTCGGTCTGTTATGGCCTTGCTGTATATGTAAGAGACGGAATTTTTCGGCCAGACGGTCTAAGGAACAACAACAACAACAACAATCCAATGCTGAGAAATTCTCCTTGATCTCGGATGATATGCAAGTTGGAGACCATGTTCTAGAAACTTTGGATTAGTTTCGAAGACTTTATATTGTATCCAGTGAGTCTGGAGAGCCTTTGTGTTTTGTGATGTTGTTGCAGACTGTAGTTAATTTTCGATGGATATCCCTAGATTTCTCACAGCGTGCTCCTCTCTCCCAATTAGCTAAGGCTTTGGCAAGTTTTTCCTGTTTTTGTTAAGTTCCATCTTTTCTTACAGTTTGCGTCTTACAAGATTTTTATTGACCCTGCCATCACCTAGGTGTCAACATTTAGATAAATCTTGCTTATTATTTCACTTAGATTTTTTTTTTTTTTTTTTTTTTTTTTTTTTTTTAGTTTCCTTATAATTGCATTACATCTTTGCACACCTTAAATCATACTGGTAATCTAGTCAATATATTTTTAAACTCTATGCTCATTAAAGAAAAATTCGAACAAACTTTACAACATTCTTTTTTGTACCGAAACTTTGGTTCTTTTCTTAAAAAGGATTTTGAAATTCTTACATTTTTTCATGTTATCTCTCTAGATAGTGTCAGACTATTTTCTACGATTTCCTACGGCTATCATTAACTCTGGCTATCAGAGTATTGAGGGCAAAGGTGGTAGCTTTAATAGCAACTAAGCTTAGCATTTTACAAATCCCTCAGCACAGAAGAGAAAAACTTTACTAGTTACCTATTTTCTCGGATATGTTTTCTGTGAAGTCACTCAAAACTTGCTAATTGAAGTTTTCATATCACATGGTATAACACAGTATTTCCACTTACTTGTATGAAAAATAGAAGTCCTCCACCACTTAAGTGAAAAAAAGGCAAACAACATCGGAAGGCTTTTAGAAACTTTGTTAATGAAAGGTACATTAAAAGTTTTACAACTTGGCACCAGTGTGATACCCAGATTAGAAAATAAAAGTTACTTTATTACTGGTAATATGAATTTCCTTTTATGAAATAAATAATGAACGATAGCTCTCAGTTATTAGTATTTTATGGTGTAAATGTTGGTAAATTACAGCTTTTTACTTTTAAAAAAGGCAAAAAGTCTACGGTACAATTCCAAGATGTTTCTGCTTTCAACTCGCTACAGAGGGTAATGTTACCTATTTGTGTATGTGTTTGCAATAGACAAACATACGCGTGCACAAACACACATGGACACACACACACACACACACACACACACACACACACACACACACACACACACACACACACACACACACACACGCACACGCACACGCACACGCACACACACACACACACACACACACACGCACCCACACGCATCCACAAATATACAACACACAGACACACATACTGACACACAGCTCATGGCGCAGTTGAATGAGTTCCTGGTTGCCATTACTGAGGTCCAGGTTCGAATCCCACCCAAGGCTGAAATAATTTCAGTATCGCTGCGCTGCGGGTTGTTAATCCAACTCTCGTGGGCGGGGAGTTGTGTGTATGTGTATGTGTAAGGTCACAAAATTACCTATAGATCGGTCATACACGAGCTCTGAGCTCTCTTCCGGGAGTGAAATAACTGTCGATC